>NW_021770195.1:20211-26439 GCF_005508785.2 Acyrthosiphon pisum | reverse complement strand
AATTCAACTATAACACTGTCCTGTAGCTCAAATACTCTACTATAATTTGCTGATAACCCCGGTAAATATATTTTTTAAATTTGTTTTTATTTCTAACTTCATACATTTAGGTTGTTCAAAAACATGCACTACTGAAACGTATAATAATAATGAAATATTGGCTCTTCCATTAACTGGTTCACCTGGTAGGTTAATATGACATTCATTTATAATAATTATTTAATATAATATTCTTAAATTTTGTCTAGGAATACATGATAGTATTGACTATTGACTATTGACTACACTGCTTCTCCTGGATATCATCATAATTTCCTAGTGAGAAATCTATATATTTAGATTCTCCTTTGGATTTCAAAAGTCTTGGTAAGATTTAATCAAACAATTTTATTAAACTGTAAATATATAATTTTATGTATGCTTACTAAAATTATATAAATATGATAAATATATTATTTTGAATATGCTACATAATAATATATAATTTTCACATTTTATGCATTTTAAGTCGTTACAGTATTGCACCATATAATTAAATAGGTATAACAATATGACTTGAACTATGAATCGTAATTACAGTTAAAATAATTTTTATTTAATAATGTCTGATCTATCATAAATCATAATGTCGACTGTAACTACATTACATCAATATTCTTATATTATTATATTATGAAATTCAGAAATTACGGTTAATATGAAATAACGCATAATAAAGATTATACTATAACTACTATAGATATACTATAACTTAATTATGAGTCCCTTGGAGCTTAATAATGGGCCCCTTCATTATTAAGCTCCAAGGTGTTGCCATTGTACAAGGTCTACTGACCGCCGCTGAACAAACACTATAGATGAATACAAAGCTCATATTATAATATTATAATTAACCTTTTTGTGTGATTTCAAATATTACATAAATAACAGCTTATCACTTTAAAATATCAGACTGCGGACTGTCAGTTATGCATGAATAAATAAAATTAAAATCATGACTGGTGTGGTTACAAATTGTGTTTTAAGCCTTTGTCTGGTGATTTGCATATCTATGTGAATGAGTGTATTAGGGTTTAACACAACTCATGTAACATGTTACTAGTTACTGTTACTAGAGCATTTTCCTAGCTTACATGAGGTGATTTAAAATCTTAAATCTTAATAACAGTATGTTTTCATAGATATTTTTTAAATGTTATCTAAATTAAACATGTGGACATTCTAGTCTTTCCTAGTTATCAAACTTTAGTCATTATTAGAGTCCAATTTATATGCATTTAAAAAGTGTCAGATGCAACTAAATAGTGGCTAAATATGCAATTATATGCATTTAGTTATACATTATAAATTGTGATTTTTTAAAAAACCATAATTTTACACCAAGAAAAATAGATACTAGATATTCTATCAGAAACAAAAAAATATTCAAATAATTAAAATGATAATACTTTAAAAACCAAAATGCAATATTTTCTAATCACATTTTTATTTCAGAAATTGAACTTATTCAAAGAGGCAAACAACTATGATAGCCATATTGATTGTACCTTTTATATTGGATTGATCGTTGTTGAAACGTCTAGTGAGTATATTTTTAAACATTAAATATAAATTAAATAAACCATTACACTTAATGCCTCCCTCTTTGAAATAACAGACTGTGCACTGTCAGTTGCAGACGCATGAAATGCGTGACTGGTATAGTAACAAATATTATGTTTTAAAATTATATCCAGTAATTTGCTTACCTATGTAAATGAGTGTTGGGGATTAACTTATTTTACAAGTTACTGTGACAAGTATGTCAACTTTTGCAGTTTTAAACCAAGACTCAATGGTAATTACTCTGGCGTATTTCAAAGCCATTGTAGACTTTATTCATAATAGGTATCTAAAGTGCTAAGAAATGTACACACTTGACTATAAATTTGTGTAAATATGATTTGTTATAATAGTCATTACTTATATTTTCATAGTTTATCTTCCAAACTTTTTGCGTTAAACAGTAAACATATCCAATCAATGACAGTATTTCTTTTCGTTTTTTCTACAGTTTCACTGTCGTTTGTCTGTCATAGTTTCAATACATTTACAAAGAGATGATTTTTTTCTTTTAATAGTATTAACTATTGATTTTTCAAATTGTGATCAGTATCTTTCTTAAAGATGAAATTGCAAATATTAATTACATAACTGTCAGAAACAGAGACATTCTCAAAAGTTAATTCTAGATATTCTGTCTTAATATAATGAGCTACCTCATTCAGTATATCATTTAAACTTATTTTTAAGCTTATAAATTGTTAATCTACTGTGTCTGAGATTGTGATTCGTCGACACTTTTGTATGTCTGGGATTGTAATAGGTCGACACTTTTGTACGTCTGATATAGTAATTCGTCGACAGCTACACCTAACACTAAAACAAAGAAAAGAAAAACAATATTTAAAAAAGAATTAAATAATAAAAAACACTGTAAAAATTGAAAACTAAAAAAGAATTAAATTATTTTTATTTTATTTTTATTAAATATACGGAATAAACCTTTTGAACATATTATATACACATTATACATATCTATTTACACATTAACTGTACAAATTATGATAAATAATAAAATAATAGCTATACAGTAAATTATTTGCATTAATTATTTTAACTCATTTTTAAGCTTATAAATTGATAATCTACTGTGTCTGAGATTGTGATTCGTCGACACTTTTGTATGTCTGAGATTGTAATTCGTTGACACTTTTGTATGCCTGATAAAGTAATTCGTAGACACTTTTGGCCATCTAAAAATAAATTTATTAGACAGCTACACCTAACATTAAAACAAAGAAAAGAAAAACAATATTTAAAAAAAAATTAAATAACTGTAAAAATTGAAAACTAAAAAATAATTAAATTATAAAAATAACTGTAAAAATGAAAACTATAAATAATAAAAACACAACTAAAACTGATATAAAACGTATATTTCTAACAACTATATGTTTAGAATTAGCACTTGGTTGAAAAACCGACGAAACACCAAAGTGAGTGCGCAAGGCAAAAGCAGCTTAAAACCAAATTGAAAGCACGAAGAAAAAGCCGGAGAAAACCGATTTGAAAATGTGTAATAAAACATGGATCACTTGCGCCTGATAAAAAAATAGATTCTAATTTTAAAATAAACTATAAATATTAATGCACTCAACAATATTTTACACTTTTAGAAATCATCATTAAACTTGTGACAATGCCACACTGGTACACAATACACATAGATAATAAAATAAGATACTTTAAGAGCACAAAAATATTAAAAACATGATTATTTTAAATTGAAATAAAAAAGTATTACTTGTTAATAAATTATGTTATTATGAAAACGATCTCTACTTTTAAAATAAATCTCTTGTTTATTCATAATTATTATTTGTAGAAAAATTATTAACTTTATGATGCCTGTAGACAGTGCTGACAGTTGTCACTTCCCAAATATTGAATATTTAAACAAAAAATATTACACATGTATCATTTTAACAATTAAAAAATTAAATTAAGTCTAAACAGGATACATCAATACTGAGTTCAATAACAAATGCAATAATCCAATCTTGTGTACAACAGTAAATGTAGACTGCATCCCACCTGAAAATGGATGGGAAAATAAATATAATGGAAAATCATATTCTACAAGAGCAAGTTGTATTTAATTGTTTCTAGGCCCTAGGATGATGAAAGATTCTTGAGGTGATAAAAGGTTTATGAGTCGTATCATGAAATCTTGTCATCCAAATTATTTTGCAATAGCTTGTGAGCTGGAATACTCAAAACATGAACACTCCTTCAATAATAAAACTGTGACTGGATATTATGTTTTATACTTATAAATAATAAACTACATAGAAATGTTTTTGTCATTACTTATGGTATTTAATAGTAACGAATACTCAATTACAAAGACATTATGTTTTTTACCTATTTATTGAATGAAATATTTCAAATATAAACCATTATAATATGTATTAATATGACTTAAGTAGGTATGTTTTAAGTTAATACTGAAGCCAATTAAGATCCAGAATCTGAATAATCAATTACATTACTATTTAAATAATGTATCAATTTTAAAATTAATATCTAATATTTTTTTTTTTTGTCAAGAAAATCTTAAATATATATAATAATTAATATTGAAAACTTAAATACAATATTACCTTACATATAGAAACAGTTTCAGTTATTCTAAAACCTGTTAAAAACTATTTGTTATCATGAAAATTATTTCTTTACCTATGTTTTTACAGTTATACAAACAACTTTGATATAAATCAAAATTTGATACATATTATTATATATTTTATTTACAAAAATAAATAATTATATAAAATCCAAATGTCCATCCATATTTTTAATGTACCTAGAATATTTCTAATACATACATAGGCAGATATCCTGTAAAATATTGGGTAGCAAATAGATCCCTATATCACCATCAAACTAACTGTTACATGTATGTAACACAAACATATTTTATTGTCTGTATAGAATGTAGTAATAAGTGTAAGTTTCACTTAATCATAATATTTAGAACAGCTAATCAACAAATATATAATAATGAATCATTATTAATGATATAAACACAATTAAAATATAATATAATTTGATATTGTATATTGTGACATTGGATATTAGTCGGTATTCGGTGTATGTTACCTTAAGAACATGAAAATCGCATAGTATCCACATACATATAATAAATGAAGAATACAAAATATTATTTTTATACGTATCAAATAATAATAAAAAAAATATCCATACACAATTATGTAATCAGTACTTAACTACAATATAGTTATTTTCTTATTTTAAAGGGGGCTTTTACTTCAAATGCATTATTTGGGGGGGGGGACTAAGTTCCGTTAGATCCCCCCTCACCACCAATGAATACATAGTTCTATGGAATTTAATTTTTACATTTATGACAAATAAATGTATAAATATTTATTATAACTTAGGCAATTGTTTATACTAGATACTATTATTTAATAAGTACATATAACCATTAAAAGCATTTCAATATTTTACAATACGCATAGTTTTTTGAAAAATGGTTGTATAAACTGTAATGTTTCAATCGATATTTATTTTAAGGAAGGTAGGTTACTAAACAATAGTGTCTGAGCATAATATGTATTTCTTAAATTAATGATATTATACACAATTAAAATTTACCTATAGAGCAGTAAGTTTATTATTTCCATAATAACATAACATTGTGATGACCAAAAACGAGATTCAAACAATTAAACTTCATAATCAGTTAGGTCAAAAACGCCAATAACACTTCTCCCAAGTTTAATTTTTTAATTCCCGAATTTATTGTGGGCTGCCGCTTATATGTACTTTATGGGAACATTGGGAACACTTATGTAGTTGTGGCTATTTTTCGTTTGCATAGAAACTACCAATCAGTATGTAGATAGGTAAACAAAACATGACATACTCAATTTAAATAAAAACAATTAATGTAACATAATTACATAATTAAGAATACACATTATAGGCGGTAAGTAATTCGATAATGGGAAAAACCCCCATTCCAAAAACATATTATAATAATAAAAATGTAACTTCAAGATTTACATTTCGTAGAATGAATACTAATACTACGAACGCTCACTGACACTTTATACATTGATTATTACGATTACGTATAAACAGTGGACACTACACAGTCAGAACACACCGTGCCATTTGACATTTCCTCATAGTCACATTGTCACACAACTTAGTAATTGATTTTATTTTTATAAGCTAAAAGAAAAATGGTGCAAAAAAAAAAGAAAGCTACCAGCAACTAGTAGTACTCCATTGAATTTTTTTAAAAAGAAGCTTGGAATTGACGTAGGTATTACAATTTTAAATTATTCAAAATACTAAACATTATGAGCCCGGAACTAAATGTTTTAAAATCGTACAAGATATGTACGACGTATTTTATACACTTATTATAATTTATAATTAGTATTACAACTCGGGCTAAAATTATGCAAAATTTAATAAACACCAGTTAAAAATGTATTGAAAATTTAACTGCAGTCACTGCAGTTTATTCAATCAACTATTAGATATCTATTTTATATTAATTTTTATAAAAAATTTGAATGAGTTTATTAAAAAAAATAGAATTTAATAATTTATAATAATGCATAATATTTAATAATAAATTTTACCCTA
>NW_021770195.1:7885-19939 GCF_005508785.2 Acyrthosiphon pisum | reverse complement strand
TCCCTAGAAACATTCTCAATTACGCCACTGGATGTGCCTTTGGTCGATGCGGGGTGTCGTAAAATAACCAAGTATACCCGCGGCCCGCGGCAGTCTTGTCAAAGTGCCAATATCTAATTCGTAAAATCTACTATGCTCCAAGGAGTTCTCAGAGATATCTTACCGGTTCGGTTTTGTCATCTGGCCGTTGGCAGATGCTGAGGCTGTTGCTAACGTTTATAGTATTGCTCCCCCTAGGTTTTATGTACATCGGTGACATCATCTTAACTATCTATGTGTTACCATAGTACATCCGATGCTGTGTAGTATGACTATGTGTGGGGCGGAGTGAGGGGTCCGTACGTAGCAGCGGTATGGTAGACAGTACTACAGTAGTAAACTTACCTGTTTCTGTAAAATGTGATCTCTAACAAATGACACCGTTAAACAGTTTAAAATTTTAATTAGCTAATGTAAACTGCAAAAGTAATAATGTACAATGTACATTTGTTAGAACGTGTATTCGAATTTAGAGCGATTTATAACCTAACTTTCAATTGTTAATATTGGTTTGTCATAAACATAATGTAACGATGACAATAATATGTTCGGTATAATTATCGTGGTAATGACACCATTACAATTTAATATTTATTTGTATACTTTTAAAACAAATAATTATTAAGTGGCATAGGGCAACATCTACTTTATAGTTTCGATGCAATCAAACCTAATCTATTAGTTTGGCAACCTTGAAATTGAATGAATGCAACCCAACGTACAAGGTTTTTTATCACTAGCTGGCCGAAAAATAGTCACCTACTTTTGGAAACCCAACTTCGCACACATTACACTAATTGATTATGTTATTTACTTTATCTATGAACTAGTAAGTACACATAACTCATAACAATATAATTGTATACTAATACTCGAGGCCCGTTGGACTCGCTGAGAGTGGGTACCGATTTTGGATACAATGTCGTTTGAACTATAAAAGTCGCAAAGGTCTTAAGACGAAAGTTTAGGATTTGTGATAAGGATTAGTGGTATGGATTGGAGAAAATGCTTGGCGCTTTGGCGGGAATGTTTAAAAGTTTGAGTGTCTATAGCAATCCGCCACGAACATTGTAAATGGATACGATCTCCAGGATCTCTAGGCGTTTGTCCTCTGTTTTTTTGTTAAAATTGTTAAAAATTGTAGAGTCGATAGTTGTGTTCAATTGTCTAGCTATCAGTCATCAAATCACATAAGTAGGCAATCTGATTGCGTTGAATCACGAATATAACGAGAAACGTATATCACCAATTATGCCGACCACGTTGGTAGCGTAGGAACTGAAGAATGGAAAATATAGTTTGTTATTAATTGTAAGTGAGTACCGATTTTGGAGACACAGTCAAATTATAAATGTCGCACTTATATATAATATGTTTTGTAATAAGAATTTCTGATAAGGCCTCTTATTCTCTCTTTGGCGGTCTCGTTTCGAAGGTGAGAAAGTTTGAAAGTCGAGTTTCAGTGTCTAGAAAGCTCCCATGACCCATGGAAATCGGCCATTCAATGATACTATCCCCTAGCGTATGTCCAGTGCTTTTTTGTATGTGTAAAAAAATGTAAATTCGAAAACCTACATGTTTGAGTGTGTAGCAAGTCATTCTAAGACGAAACCAAAATAAACAATCTGTCTGTGGCGGAAAGAGTTGTATGTGCCGTCGCATGTCTGGTGCTTTTTCTTATATAAAAAGTGTAAAGTCGAAAACCGTGTTGGAGTGTCTAGCAAGTCAAAATTGATTAACTTTCAAAGTTAGCCACCTAGGTAGGCAAGCCTACGGATCGCGGACAATTTGCCACAGCAAATCTGGTAGGCAATCCACCTGCGGTGGATTGCAGACACGGCAACGAGCCATAAGTGTCGAGTCATAGGTAAGTGAAAACCCTATTACAGAACATATGAATTAATTAACGAAAAATAATAAAACAAATATAATATGCATTTATTGTATGATATAATATAACAATGATAATTTAGAGAAAATAATATGCGTTAAATTCCTAATAATTTAAATAACATATAGGTACATAATATATTATTTACAGTAATATAATGTAATATTAACCAATAAATATTAACGTGTCCCCCCCTAGCTACGCCGATGCCTATAGTTCTCGAGCATTTTTGGTAGAATTATGTATATCCATGGGTTTAGACAACTACATACTATGTTGGATAACGCCGATAACGCCATTATAATCGGTGTTATAAATTCCTTTTTTTCCAACACCCCAAAAATAATTACGATCGAATATGGTGTTAGAGAAAATGCATATAGTACTATTGTACTCGTTGTCATGATTCCAAAAATTATTTTGTTCCTCTTCTTTGTTGAAGTTTGTCCAATTCTACTATTGGTTGCTTCAGAATTAGTGTAAACAGATATTGACATCCTAATATAGCAGTATAATACCGTGATTGTTGGTAATATCCAAGCACTTATAATATAGAATATAATAATAATGCATTTATTTATAATATCATCTGACAAAAAGTCAAATGTGCAAGTTAATAAAAAACCCGTCGGCGCGAATCCATAATCAAAATCAAACAACGGTATGATTGAAAAAAATAATCCACATATCCATATCAGGCCAATCCAGATCCTGGCTTTGTGTTTGGTTTGTTTGCCTAGTGATTTCAAAGGATGTATTATAGGATTATATCGATCCAACGATATGGCAGTTGATGTCATAGTGGATACAGTTCTGGCAAGGGTACCAATAAATCCATCAATTTGACAACCTAAAGTAACGTAACTCGGAAATTAGGTAATGTAGGTAGCCAGGTAGGTATATCATGTAGTTATATAAACATTTATTTTCTTTTGTATCTTACTAACCTAAATTTCCAAGCGCTGGACCTTCGTAATAACTGTTATATACAACCAGAATCGTGTTTGCTAGTAAAATGAAATCACCAATAGCCAAGTTTAACATCAACATATTGGCCGATTTTAAAGATTTAAATCTAAAAAAACATTTAAAAAATCACATATTATAATCTTATAAATAGGCAGTGTCGGGAATAGATAACTAATAATTTATCTAGATAAAAATAAAGAGTTATATAAAATCTTATATAAATAAAGATAATTATACAATTTTATGTAGATAAATATCAGATAATTACATTTTCAATTTTCAAATATTCAGTGATATAGTTATCAATTAAAAAAAAAAAAACGAGAATGAGTGGGCCCACCATTACACTCTGGGGAGGAAAATTTCTTTCTTAAGTATTGGGGCCCGTGAAATTATAAGTGAATTAGGGAGAGAGTGAGAAAAATCAATACTATAAAAATAAAAATAAAAAAGCACGCCGTTGCCGCCGTGCATGACTTACAAAATAAATAAATCAACAAACGTGTCTTTTCATTTTTCGTTACGATATTTTTCCTCCTACACCTCAAGAAAAAAGTTTTACTTCAAAAAAATACATAATTTAAAAAATATTAAAAATAAAATGGTTTATTTTTTAAATACATATGAAAAGTCATTCTCTGACTTCATTTAATAGTAATACAAAGAAGCAATAATCTAATATTAAAAAAAAATATATATAATTCAAACCATGTTTGACCTACAACATAAAATCATTTCAAAAGTTCTATCATTTAACCTATTACACCTAGGTCCTAGGTGTTAACATTTTTATATCCTTGCTAAATAACCTCTCAACTGGTGCTGAAGATGAAATTGTAGAATTATATTTTAGGAATAGTAACCTAATAATGAGGTATTGGTTCAAAATGTTTAAGTCTTTTTTTATGAAAACGATATTACTAGTACATTTATATTATTTAAAGTTGTTGTTTCTGAACCATTATTGGTAAAAAATTACTTGTAATATGGGCTCCACATGTCAATAATATTGTTATGCGTCTACGTACAATTACTTTTAAACTATACCTATAAGCTGCATTGCTTTCTACCTGTAGATACGCTACGTATAATTTATCTAGCATTATATCAAGGTGTATTTCAGTGGACTTTCTGTCTGGGGAGGTCTTGCTGAAAATGGGTTGAGACAATTGCAATAGATACAAGTTATTAGAATCTGCTTAAATAAAAATTACCTGCAAGGCTCTACTAAAGAAAACTTTAAATTACTTAACGTATTTTCAGTTACAAGTTTATTCAAAAAAATTTCGATTATTTGGATGGTACAAACCAATAATACTCCAATTAATTTATGTAACTTCAATGACAAAAGAAAATTTAGGGTTATAATATGAATATTAAATTCACTATCTGGGTCGGGCACTTCCAAGGTGGCGGACTGCAGTCGGCCCGCCAAAAGGAGGATAGAGAACGTGTTACCCAGTGCGGCGGACTACGGTCGGCTCGCTAACGTGGGCACGAACGAGACTGCAAGGGTGTCGGACTCCGGTCGGCCCGATAAGACTCGAGGAAGGCGAATAAATGCCATGTAAATGCCAATGTAAATGTAAATGTATAAAATGTCATGTCTTAGGGGGGGGGAGGGGGGTAAGTCGGGGTATTGTCCCGTCTACCCGCCCATTTATGTATAAATTATTTGTGTTCATCAAATAAACGATGGCGGCGCCGCGGAAGAGTGCGAAAGCAGTTCCCGCGCCCACGTTGGTTCAAAAACGAAAAAAAAAAGATTTTTTTATCAAATACAATTTTTTTATTATATTTAATTTTTTTAATTAATTTAGTTTTTTCAATTGTTTTTTATTCTACATTGTTTTTTTGTATTGAAATACAAATTTTGAAAAAGTCTACTAAAGAAAACATTTATATTTGATAAAAAAAACCTTGATTGAATATAACAAATCGAAAAAGAAATTTAAAAAAAATTATTAAAAATCTAAATTAAATAAAAAAAAATCTGTATTAATTCAAAAATGTAAATATAATTTTATATAGTTTTATAAAAAATTTTTTATCTAGATTTGTTTAATTTTTTTAATTCAATCAAAATTTTTAATTAAGTTTCTTTTTAGATTTATTATATTCAATCAAGGTTTTTTTTTTATCTAAAATACATTTTCTTCAGTATAGATAATAATAATAAATAAAGACAACATTGTATTTTTACTATGAGAAGAATTATTTTTTATCGTTAGGAAGGAAGGTCGTTGGAATTTTCAAACTAGGCGTGCGATTTCGTGCGAATTACGTGCTAAATACCTGTATAGTTTGTTTATAGATTTGATTTTGGAGGGGCTGGCACAACGTACGTGAATACACACAAATGTATAATATAAAATTACAATTAATATACAATTTATACGTCTGGTCTGACTGAGTTTTGTTATATATGATAATATATTATAATATAATTGGTACATTACGTCATGGCTAGGTCAGAGGACTTGTAGCATATTTTTTATATTTGTTTTGCACAGTTATAAATAGCAGAGTACAAAAAAAGTACGTTTCTTGCTTTCACAAAGCTAGTTTTGAAATTTAATTTTGCATATTACCACACCAATCCCTTAATCAAAGGACTTGCGTCAAAAAGTTTACTAGGTAACCACAAAAAGAGATTACACCGGCGGTGGTGTCGGGACCTACTAATCTAGTTAAAATTTAAAATTTTATAATACTATTATTGTAAACACATATACCTATGTATATGAGTAACTGACAAAGTGCCTTTATTGGAAGGTTTCTTTAATCTGTCTCTTCAAGCCATAAACTCATCTATCAAATTTACTTATGGTTCTAGCTAGTAACAGATTGTAAAATGTATTGTAAAAATTAAAAAAAGAATTTGCATATAAATGCGTATTTTGAGTTTTTTGTTTTTTAGAGCATATTTCTTTCATTTTATACTTTAAAACATATTTCAACTTAAATTATAATTTTATCAATTTTTTCTCCACTGAATTTTTATTTTATATAATACAACAAAGACATAAATGTATTTTAAATTTTTTTTGTATAATATGGTTTTTGACTGGTGGAAGATGCACGTTTTTCCTAGAAGGCTAATAATTTTATAAATTTTAATAAAATGTAATATTTTTTTTTTTTTATTGTTTTAATTTGAAAATGTACAATCTACATTAAAAAACACAATAAGTAAGTGTGGTATATGTACAACAACAGTATAATATAATAAGAATGTCAGGATAAGGGAGACCATCCAGTGATAGAACCCTTTAATACTTAAAATAGTAACACGTTCAACAAATAAAACTAATAAAATAATAAATTCAGTTGAATAAAATACAAAAATTAATGTACCTAATATTCTTGTTTTTATTTTTAAAATACGTATTATGGGTATAAATGTTTATTTGGTGACTTTTTAATTTTTATGGCTAAAAGTTCTCTGCCTTAGTCATGGCACATGTACAAACACCATTTTAGTACTGTATAGGTCTATAAAAATCTAAGACTGTGGTATAGGTACATCGAATTAATAATAAGTGATAACGTTAATGGTTTAGCCGTTGAAAATTTTTACAGTTAAAAGTAATTTAGTACTCATTCACAATTTGATGTTATTTATACAGGAATGGAAAAAACATTTGATAGGATAAATCACAAACTGTTAATTAATAAACTTGAAACTTATGGGTTTGCTGAACCACTTATTTTATAGTTTCACTCGTTTATCTTAGGCCATACTCAGATTATCAAACATGGAAACTATCTTTCTGAAAAAATTAATGTTACTTCAGGAGTTCCTCAA
Source organism: Acyrthosiphon pisum (assembly GCF_005508785.2). NCBI lineage: Eukaryota > Metazoa > Arthropoda > Insecta > Hemiptera > Aphididae > Acyrthosiphon > Acyrthosiphon pisum. Next base: position 13,232 of record NW_021770195.1, on the reverse strand, counting down.
TCACTTATCTCCAATATTATTTTGTCTTTTTATAAAAAATATCTCAAAAGTCGTTTCATATTAAAAAATCTTACTGTTCGCCGATGATGCAAAAATATTTAGAGAATATAGAACCATGGATGATGCTATTAAACTTCAGTTAAATTTAGATAATATTTTTAGGTGGTGTCCAAAAATGATTTATATTTGAACTTGAAAAAATGTTCCACGATTACTTTTTCTTTCAAAAAAAAAAAACGACAATTTAATTCAATTATTCTTTAGCAGATGTTAATTTATCAAAAGTATCTACAGTATCTACAGTAAATGACTTTGGAGTCTGGTTTGATGTTAAACTCTCTTTTAACGACCGTATACATTTCATTAGAAACAAACCGTTTGCGAAATTAGGTTTTTTTAAACGCACATGTGCACACTTTAGGGATAAATTCGCCGTGCATTCGATATTGTCCATTCTAATTTTGATTATGCACTTCTTATCTGGCACCCATATTTAAAAACTCACATACAAAGTTTAGAGAAAGTTCAAAATAATTGTATTTGTTTCTTATGTTTTCAATGCGTCGTATTTAGAACTCCACATTGAGGCTACGAAGTGGAGTCAAACCGTAAAAACATATTTACGATTGAAAACTGTTTTATTCAAATAAAACTAAAATGTTTATACAAAATAATAAATAATATTATTGATTGCCCTGAAATATTTCAAAACATACATTTTAAAATAAATTCAAAATATTGTCGAGAAAAAAACTTATTTAGTATTAAAAATGTAACCACTTCATACATGTCAAATTCGCCGTAAATTAATCTGATGTTGGCTGGAAATTATGTTGATAATATTGATTTTTTTAATACATCCTTTACAGAATTTTCTATTCAAATTTTGAGATATATCAAATAAAATTATTTTAAGTATTACTTTATATTTTTTGTATACCTTTTGATTTTATTGTATAATTGTTGCAAATTAATATATAGGTATCATAGCTATAAATATTTATATTATATAATAATATATAAAAAAAAAATGTAATTAGGAATTATATTTCCGTTAATAAAGATTATTATTATTATTATTATTATTATTATTATTATTATTATACTAACTTTAATATAATGAATATTGCTAGAACGTTTCCTGTGCATCCAATTATCATAACAATGGCGTACAAAATTCCCCAAATGTAGCACATGTAGGAATTTGGTGGCATAAATTCAAACCAAAAGCTGTTGGTTAACCTTATATAATCGTCGTTAAATAACTTGTTGCTCTTCCACATATTGATAAAATATTGGTTGTTAATGTGGGTCTCGTTTTCATTTTGAAAGTCTTCGTTTATCATTTTAACTGGATTAACTCAAGTTATAATATTATACTGTAGGTACTTAAATGTATTTTTCTAAATATGCACTATGTGGTTTTGGACTAAAATATAGCACAACACCACCTAATTTCTCGTAATTACACGAAATATATGATACAATATTGTTGAATATATGAATGACCAGTTTTTCAGTTGGTCCATTTGAGTATCAACATAATTTTTGCAAGAAGTTTAAATTTATATATCTATTTGATTTTTGGATAAAAATACGAATATACGGAGATAATACAATGTTTTGAATTTGTATCTTCATAGACCACAACTTCCGTTGATAATGCACTAAAAACAAAAACAAAATATTATATTAGCAAATTTACTATTTATTGTTATTTGTATAAGTATAATCTATTCAGCAGTTATACACTTATACCATTGTACACTACATATTTTACAAAGTTCCAAAATTTCATGTACTTAGTGGCAACGCGTGACTGGTAAGTCTTTGCTATTTAGGTCAGGTGGACGTTGAAAAAAAATCAAGTATAATATAACAATATTATTGATAGGCAGGGGCGTAGCAAAGGTGAGGCAATGGGGGAGCTAAACCTTGAAAAATTTTAGATTATGAGTAGAGCGATGAATGTATTGATTTTATAATAATTTTTGTGTCTGAGTGACCTTTTGGCTTTTAATATAGTAAACATATTTTAACAGAATCTTCAACAGAATTTTTTCTGATAGGAAAAGGAATCTAATTGGTATTTTGGTTGGTCAAAATTCCCAGTAGTTTGAAAAGCGCAGGGAAAAAACAAAATTAAAATTAAGAAAAAAGGGAATTTTTAAGCAAAATGTGTTTTTGACAAAATCAATTTTGGTTTTTAGTGTAACTCTGAAACAAATGAATGTAGATACATGAAACTTTCATTGAATTTTTATATTATCATTTTATTTACACGATAATATTTTTAAAACATTTTGACTTGTTCTGAGCTATTTACGGACAATTTCAGTTACCAATTTTTTTTTTATGAATGTCAAAAAAATTTGGTAAAAGGCTTCAACAACATAGGTTTTTAGCTTGCATTATCTTAATGGTTAAACGTAGAAGTATGGATGTACACAAGTACTTAATACTAGTTAAGATAAGTTATTTACAATTTATGATTAAAAAAAATAAAAAAAATAATTCTTGATCATTTTCCTCCACTTTCCATTTTCCTCCAATATAAATAATAAATAAAATAATAAAATAGTTAATATAAATAATTATAATAAATATTATATCAAAACAATAAATAATATTCTTTATTAGGCTTAATCGGCATCTGATATAGATAAAGTCGATAACAGAATGTATCGACCGAAAATATGATCCTAGCAGGACATGCATTTGAAAAAAAAATTCCGTTTTATGTTAGTTACAATTAAAACGTTATGCCATTTTTGCGTTCGTCGTTATTTAAAATAGTGTAAATACCTATAAAATGTAAAAATAATAACTAATTCGGGTAGGTAATGGCCCGGTTAGGAAATATAATATATATATCAATTCTTAGATTGTCGCATGAAATAAATGTTTCTACGAAACCAATAGACCTTTTAAATAAATAGATTTTAAAATATTTCGTTTTGCGTTATTTTTCGTTCAATGATATTTTATCGATTACGTTTTGCGTTATGTTTTGTTTAATGATATATAATATATTTTGTTAATCGTTATGTTTTGTTTTGCGGTATTTAATTATTTTGATTATCGCTTTCCGTTATAATTACGTTTACAAGTTTCAATCATTTTTTTGTCAAATATAACGTTTGTAAGCCCTGGATCCTAGCCTTACTCTGTCTTTATAATATGGAGCGTATAATACTTTAACAAGTCTCGCTAAAATATTGGAGAAAATAGACATAATTTCAGTCTACAATAATGTGGAGGAAAATGGAAACCAACCTTTTTTTTTGGTGGAGGAAAATGGACAGTGGAGGAAAACGGTATCTCGTTTTTGGAGGAAAATGGAACCGCCCGTGTGAAGGGACCCATATAAAACATATTGGGTTTTTTATTTCACAATATGTTTTGAATGTGTTGGATAAGCTCATTTTTTAGGTAGAGGTCAGAGATTGATGAGAGGGCGCTCAAAGAGTCACTGATAATGATGTTGCTGCATTAGGTTAGAAGATGAGATGATTTGAAGTGCTTCAAAAATAGCATAAGTTTCAGCTGTATATATACTGGAGGAGGGTGAAAGTTGGAGTCTTGATCCGTGATTATAGAAAAATCCATTTTTGGAGGTGTCAGTAACTGTTATGGAATGAATATTCCGGGTATTGTTGAGATATTATTTCCAAAAAGTGGCTGTGTACAATTAAATTATCTGTATAATGTTTGCAGTATTTGATCAGTTGAGTATTGATTTTTGGTGACCAGAGCTAAGGAGGGAGAGATGGGCCAATTATGATTAGTGATAATGATTGGAAATTTAAGTTCCAAGTAAATAGATTACATATAAATTACTTTATTCAAAATAATATTACCAAATATACTTAGTAATATAAACTAATAACACAGGCTGACTGACCGTCTTTGTACAGAATGGTTTTTCTTATACAATGATATTATATCATTGAATTCAAATTTTACATCATCCATTACAGTCATCCACTGGGCACTTGCACTTCCTACTATACAGCGGAGCGACACCCACTTGCCCAACTTTTTAACTCTTAACTATCGAAAAAGACTATTTCATAATATTTTGAAAATTTTATCATGTATGGAAAATTATAAAATAAACATTTTATAAAAATTCCGACAGTAATTATTTTTTGAATTACATCAAAATAAGAAAATCGTTGTATAAGAATTTGTTAATTTACGGGTGAATCCTATAACTTCAAACGCTCATCTTACCATCTTATAGTAACCAATACATTCGTTCCGAAAATCTATAATTAATGTATACCTAGGTTTAACTACTTTAAAAAAATATATTTTTATTTGTTATGCCAAGGGAAAATTCATTGACGTAGACTGATAATATCGTTTCATACAAGAGGTGGTTTGACATTTTTCAGTTGGAGGTTCAACAATAGTTAATACCTCCCACCTACCCACCAAAAAGTCATATTAGGTACAAAAACTTACCTAATTTTTATAACTTTTTTGACAATTTTTATTTATTTTAAAACATGCCTAATAATTCTGATGGTATGATAAATTAAGTACCCTAGGCGTAACTAGACTTTAAAGTTAGAGGGGCTCCAGCCCTAACATATTTAAAATAAGTAAAAAATGTGGGGGGTTCTATATTTATTAATCATTAATTGTATTTTATTTTATTTTTTAAAAATTTTTATTCTTTAAGTAGTTCAGTAGATAGTACATATAGATTTATAATCTATTTTTTTTTTTTTTTAGTTTAGCTTAAAACTATTATTGCTCAACAATTATTATACAGCGTGTATCTTATGTCATTGTACGCGAGGTTTTTAACGATTATGGAACGATGACATGGAATTTCATTACGAAAAAAGACATGTTTCTTTATTTTTTACACGCAATTTTTTTGTAACAATTTCAAAATTTTTAAACACGCAGGTGTACCAATAGCAAAATCAACTTTATTTCTTCAACCGGCAACCACTATATTTTTTAATGGATTCTTATAAAGCTTTTTTTTCTGAAAATGTTGATAGTTGAATCATCAATTTTGGCTCGCTAGTTTAGTAACTATGGACCTCTAAGTAAAATATGCAAACTTTTAATTGAAATAATGGGTATAGGTTTAATTTACGTGCGCCAAACAATTTTTTCTTATAACTACCTTTTGATACACTTCAATAGTTGAATCTGTAATCGAATGTGTAACTCAAAAAAAAAAAAAAAATAACAATAATAAAATCATAAGCAAAATTGTTGGTAAACATAGTTCATTATTTTTATTTCAACATACAATCATAAAAATTAATATTTTTATTTTAATTTAATATATATAATTGTAATTAATTACTTTACATTTTTT
>NW_021770195.1:5467-7835 GCF_005508785.2 Acyrthosiphon pisum | reverse complement strand
CAATTTATGTAGATAAATATCAGATATTACATGTTCAATTTTCAAATATTCAGTGATATAGTTATCAATTAAAAAAAAAAAAACGAGAATGAGTGGGCCCACCATTACACTCTGGGGAGGAAAATTTCTTTCTTAAGTATTGGGGCCCGTGAAATTATAAGTGAATTAGGGAGAGAGTGAGAAAAATTAATACTATAAAAATAAAAAAGCACGCCGTTGCCGCCGTGCATGACTTACAAAATAAATAAATCAACAAACGTGTCATTTTTCGTTACGATTTTTTTCCACCCACACCTCAAGAAAAAAGTTTTACTCCAAAAAAATACATAATTTAAAAAATATTAAAAATAAAATGGTTTATTTTTTAAATACATATGAAAAGTCATTCTCTGACTTCATTTAATAATAATACAAAGAAGCAATAACCTAATATTAAAAAAAAAAAATATATAATTCAAACCATGTTTGACCTACAACATAAAATCATTTCAAAAGTTCTATCATTTAACCTATTACACCTAGGTCCTAGGTGTTAACATTTTTATATCCTTGCTAAATAACCTCTCAACTGGTGCTGAAGATGAAATTTTAGAATTATATTTTAGGAACAGTAACCTAATAATGAAGTACCTGTATTGGTTCAAAATGTCTAAGTCTTTTTTTATGAAAACGATATTACTAGTACATTTATATTATTTAAAGTTGTTGTCTCTGAATCATTATTGGTAAAAAATTACTTGTAATATGGGCTCCACATGTCAATAATATTGTTATGCGTCTACGTACAATTACTTTTAAACTATACCTATAAGCTGCATTGCTTTCTACCTGTAGATACGCTACGTATAATTTATCTAGCATTATATCAAGGTGTATTTCAGTGGACTTTCTGTCTGGGGAAGTCTTGCTGAAAATGGGTTGAGACAATTGCAATAGATACAAGTTATTAGAATCTGCTTAAATAAAAATTACCTGCAAGGCTCTACTAAAGAAAACTTTAAATTACTTAACATATTTTCAGTTACAAGTTTATTCAAAAAAATTTCGATTATTTGGATTGTACAAACCAATAATACTCCAATGAATTTACGTAACTTCAATGACAAAAGAAAATTTAGGGTTATAATATGAATATTAAATTCACTATCTGGGTCGGGCACTCATAGGCAGATAATAAAATTGGTCTCATCCCATCATCATGGGGGTCTTAACATTTTTACCTTATCGATTTGCGTAAACACAAATTTTCAGACGCTTCAACCTACTTACGCTAGTGGCGGCTACTCCTACCTTTATTCTAGCTAAGGCACCGAATAGGAACATACATAAATACATTAGTTAAGAGCTACTAATTTTTTTTTTTATGTTATAAACCTACATATGCTTTGTGCAATGATGTTAACAATGGTATCGGCATTAATACACTTAGATAAACTTTTTTCTATTTACAAAATTGAGGTGTTGTTGATATTAAAGTTATAAAACACTTATGTCATTATTGAATTAATTATAATTTAAAACTAATTTGTGAAATACACACGTACGTTGTACCAGCCCCCCCCCCCTGAACGCCTAGCTTGAAAATTCGCACGACCTTCCTTCCCCTCGAAAAAAAAATTCACCTCATAGTAAAAATTACCTTCTCATAGTAAAGTTTAGATTTTTAGTAATTTTTTTTAAAACTTATTTTTCGATTTGTTATATTCAATCAGTTTTTTTTATCAAATATAAATTTTTTCTTCAGTAGAGATTTTTTCATAATCTGTATTGCAATACAAAAAAACAATGTAGAATAAAAAACAATTGAAAAAACTAAATTAAATAAAAAAAATATTTTTAATAAAAAAATTAAATATAATAAAAAAATTATATTTGATAAAAAATCTATATTTAATAAAAAAAACCTATTCCATAAAAAAACCTTGATTGAATAAGACAATTCTAAATAGAAATAAAAAAGTCTTAAAAAAAAATCTGATTAAATATATAATTTTTAAATTTCTATTTAGATTTTTCTTTTCAACCAGATTTTTATTAAATAAAGATTTTTTTATTAAAAATATATCTTTATTGCGATTTATATTTGTTCTATTTTGTTTAGACTTTTTTCATTGAATATAAAGTCTTAATAAAAAATCTGATTATATATTTACATATTTACATTTTTTTAATTAATACAGATTTTAGATTCTGAGTGAAACGATGAATGTATTGATTTTACAATGATGTGTGTTTTTTTATTTTTTTATTTTTTTATTTTTTTTTTATTTATTTTTTTATTTATTTTTTATTTTTTTTGTGTCTGTGTACACGATAAGTAGTCGAAATAATGCTACGATTTTCAACTTCAGTATCTTGTTCGATCAGA
>NW_021770195.1:1704-2721 GCF_005508785.2 Acyrthosiphon pisum | reverse complement strand
AAATATTAGGTTCAAAAGTAAAAACCCAATGGCCAATAGACAATAGTACATAATATTATAATACTGCAATCAAAAGAATATCATATAGTTAACACTGTTTCCTCTATAAATCTATATCTATACAATCTATTATTGTTAGAATAGAATCTGTTCTATACAATATGATTAAATAAAACAAAACATTTAATAAATAAAATTAATTAATTATACTATATGTATGCATAAATATTAATCAATTAAATACAATTATATATAATGTATGTACCTATTACCATTATAATCAATGTTAATACCTAACCTAACCTAGGTGTATTATAAAATAAATATAAAATTCACACATTCTTATGGTTATTTTAGATTCTGAGTGGAACGATGAATGTATTGATTTTACAATGATGTGTGTTTTTTTATTTTTTTATTTTTTTTGTGTCTGTGTACACGATAAGTAGTCGAAATAATGCTACGATTTTTAACTTCAGTATCTTGTTCGATCAGAAAGTGAATATCGTTGGTACATTGAGGAGGTCAAAATTTAAATTTCCCAGTGGTTTTCAAAAGCGCCGGGAAAAACAAAAGAAAAATTAAGGAAAAACGGGAATTTTTACGCAAAATCGATTTTTCACAAAATTGAATTTGGTTTTTGGTATAACTTAAAAATTACCGTAGATACATGAAATTTTGACTGAATGTTTATCTTAGCATCTTCTATACACCATAACATTTTCAAAATATTTTGATGTATTTTGAGCTCTTTACGGACATTTTTATTTTCCATTTTTTTTTAGTTTTTTTTCTAAAAATATCAATAAAATTTTATTTGTTGGATAAAAAAGCTTGAAAATTTAATAGAAGGCTCCTAGTATATTGTTTCAAAGGCAGATGAAAAATATTAAAAATCGTTAGTCACAGTTTTTTTTTTAAGCATTTTAAGTTCAAAAAATGACAAAATATGGGAAAATCACGAAAATTTGCAAATTAATTCGAGTTATAAATTCATAAAAATTTTTCTTTTAAATA
>NW_021770195.1:0-1654 GCF_005508785.2 Acyrthosiphon pisum | reverse complement strand
CCAAAAAAAATGTTTTACCGGAAAGTCAAATTAAATTTTTATGAGCGTTTGAAGTCAAATTTAACATCAATCGATATTAACTCGATTTCTCATGTAGCGATTTTCTTATATTGTATTTTTTTTTTACACAATATATTATAACAATATATTTTTATTTGTTTGGTCAAAATATAATACACGGCCCATAATATATTCTTACAATAGCAGTTAAAAAATATTAAAAATACATATGCACAATTTTTTAGGACCCTGGGTATGTCTTTATTTTTTTTTTTATTTTTTTTTGTGTCTGTCATCACATTTTAGGGCAGTAAAAATGCTTGGATTTTCTTCAACAGTATCTTTTCTGATTGGAAAGTAAATCTAGCTGTTACTTTAGGGGGGTCAAAAGTTAAATTTTTTAGTAGTTTTCAAAAGCACCGTGAAAAACAAAAGAAAAATTAAGGAAAAACGGTAATTTTTATGCAAAATCGATTAACGGGAAAATAGATTTTGGTTTTTGGTGTAACTCTGATAAAATATGATAAAATAAATATATAGTGTACATTTCTGGTGTCCATGATGGTTATTGGTTTTTAGATTACAACAAAATAAAAAACTAGGTACATGAGAAATCGAGTGAATATCCAATCTTATAAAACTATGAACTTCAAACACTTATAAACATTTTATTTTATTTCGTTGTAGACATTTTTTTTTGATAGAAGTAAACAAAAGTTAAACTTCTATTAAATTTTAAAATCTTAGATTAAAAAAAAAACAATTTTTATGATTTTTTAACTCAAAATAATTTGCACATTTTTTACAATTTTTACGTGTTTTGTCAACATTTGAATTTAAATGCTTATAAAATAAATAGTGATTATAGATTTTTAATATTTTTCAATTATTGTCATTGTAACAATATATTAAAAGCCTATTATTCAGTTTTCAAGCTTTTTAACCAACAAATAACATTTTATTGACATTCACAGAAAATAACTAAAAAAATTGGAAACTGAAAATGTCCATAAACACTTCAAAACAAGTTAAAATATTTAAAAATTTTATCGTGTATATAGAAACTACTAATATACACATTATGTGTAAATTTCGCGTATCATTTGTTAGTTTTTTTAGAGTTACACCAAGGACCAAAATCGATTTTGTTGAAAACTACTATACAAAGTCATACAAACTACTGGGAGTTTTAGATTCTGAGTGAAACGATGAATGTATTTATTTTACATGATGTGTGTTTTTTTTAATTTTTTAATTTTAATTTTTTTATGTCTGTCATCACCTTTTAGAACAGTAACAGTGCTTCGATTTTCTTCAACAGTATCTTTTCTGATAGGAAAGTTAATCTAATTGGTACTTTGGGGGGTCAAAAGTAAAATTTTTAGTAGTTTTCAAAAGCACCGTGGAAAACAAAAAAAAAACTAAGGAAAAACGGTAATTTTTATGCAAAATCGATTTTCGGGAAAATCGATTTTGGTTTTTGGTGTAACTCTAAAACAAATTACCATAGATACGTGAAATTTTGACTGAATGTTTATATCAGCATTTTCTATACACCATGCCTTTTTAAAAATATTTAACTTATTTTGAGCTGTTTAGGAACATTTTCAGTTTCCAATTTTTTTAGTTTTTTATTCTATAAATATCAATAAAA
>NW_021770194.1:10456-10587 GCF_005508785.2 Acyrthosiphon pisum | reverse complement strand
CATGCAAAAAACTTCGTGCACACTGGTCGATTAGAGTCATACCATAACTTACGTTTAAAATATATGCCAAAAAGAATCCATTTAAAGTATAAAGGCATGCACATGAGAAGTATGATTGCCATTTTAGACCA
>NW_021770194.1:6903-10356 GCF_005508785.2 Acyrthosiphon pisum | reverse complement strand
TAATCATAATATAAATAAAAAAGAATTGGGTGACAAAATGGTATATTCAAAACCTGCTGGACGATATGTTTTAAAAACCAAATATGAACCTAGTAACGACGAGTGGCGTCATACAATTATGTTAGAAATAAAAAAAAAAATGAAAGAAATAACACCAACAATAACAGAATTTGAGACTGTACCAATACCTCAAACAATAGCACCTCAACCAAAACCAAACTATGAAGATTTAATGAAAACAAAATATTCAAGATTTTCACGTAAATAATTTAGTTTTTTAAAAATAAGTTAATTTTCTGTTTTTGATATAACTTCTCTATCATATTATTAAGGTATGTAAAAAATGAGTTTTAAGTTTCAAAATAAAATATGTAAGTAAAATGTATTTTTAATTATTAATTAAGCATCGGCAACTTGGTTTATCATTACGTATATTATTTGACAAATGAAGAATAAAATATATAAAACAGCATAAAAATCTCGATATAATTAATATAATAATGTATCTTAATTGTAAATACGTGTATCAATAAACGTATTATTATTTGTTAAAGTGTTTTTTAGATAAATATTATTTCAAATTGATTATTGTGTAGGTAGTGTCGGGTGCCCGTAGTAATATACGTATTATAACAGCGTAGTGGTTGACCGGCGGCGCACCAGTGACGTCACACGTAAAACAAAACTGATGCATTTACACGGAACCCATGGTCAGATAAAAATTTTGAAACTACCAAAATTTTTTATTTTTCACGGACTATTTGATTTCGTTTTAATAAAAAAAATTTTTTTTTTGTTTTATAGTCCTTTAAGAAGTAACCTCAGCGGCGACCAGTTTTCGTCGGGCAGTGGTCACACCTATGGCCAGATGCCGTCCCCACTATGGCGACTCGTCGGGTGTTGCCACGTAACAAAGCCACGCCCAGGCGCAGAAGTTGGCCGCCGAGGTTACTTCTTAAAGTGAATAGAGTATATGTGTTGAAACTATTGATAACGTTGGTTACTATTTTAGTACATTGATTTTTAATATGATATTGAGCCATTAAATTAATACAATTTTAAAAATAATTTAATTTATATTAATTCTTTGTTTTTTTTTTTAAATTTTAGTCAGACAGATGCAGTAACTGATGTATGCAAGCCATTTAGAAGATTATTCTGTTTGGAAAAACTTCTTCTGAGAAAACTGTTTCCACTAATGGTTCCATATAGTGTTTATGTTGATAGTGTTGACCGACAACCGTATAACAAGATCTATAGTGTATGGTAGAGAGTAGTAAAGTAATAAACTCATAATTGTAGACTATTGCAAGGTTCATCAAAGTCCTTGGCCATTTAACATATTTCCATCAATGTAAATATTTTAACCCTTGACCCACCACAGACTATCACAGACATAATAAAAATGTATGCATATTTTTTTTTAAAAATAACAATAATAATAAATAGGAAAATAATTAACTATACTCATATTTATTTATATAAATATTCATAATAGTCTTTAACTGTTTTTGGTAAGATATATGGTACCATCAAAGATGGATTTATTACAATTTTTTATATAAACCAAGCATAAAAACCTTTTTTTTTTTTTAAATATTCACCTTTAATTTAGGTAGAGATGTCTTGTTCACAACAATTTACTTCAGCTACTTTGACACTTGATACAAAAACTTACTATTTTATAAAAGTAAATTACAATTAATAAAACATTTGAAAAAAACAAACAAACTAATTTTATATTTTTGAAGTTAATATTTTTACTACGATTGAACTCTACTTTAAGGAATTGAAATTTTTCTTATTAATAGATGCAATAAAAAAAAATAAGAAATGGTTAAAATGCAATTTAATAAATTAATTTATATTTTCAATATGCTAAAATAATTAAAAAAAAAATAAAATTTCCATGGCTGATGTTTATGTTTAAATATTTACTGGACTAAAAGATTAAAATTTCGTATCATATCACTGTCCAACCAGTTTTCAATATTGATAAATATCTCACCTTTGATTACTAAACATGGTTTGTTTGTTTAAAATAAATGAAAAATTTAATTAAATAGATAGACCTACTTGGTGTGTAGATAATTGAGATTAATATTAATTATTATTACTTTTTATTTAATTCCATATAAAATGTAGATGATTTTTATGTACTGTCTTTATAATGTGTCTACAAACTAATATTTTTACATTATTTAAATTCAAATTTGATCTATAAAAACCATAAAATAGATATAGACTATAGAGACTTCTTGTATACTGGATATTTACACTGGTTAATTTAGTTTTGTATAATTTTCATAAGAAACAACTTGTCGTAGAATTGATTAATGATTCTGTCTGTGGTGGTCACAAACAAATAAATAAGTTAAATTATGATTCACTAAACAGTCTGCACCAGTTCATTTAATTGAAAAATGAATCACTAAATTAGTTCATTAAAGTTAACATGTTCCATCTCTACTACTCAACAATGTTCATACTTCTTAAAGTTATATTTTGTCTAGCTATATCATTTTTTTTTAATAAATATATAAAATATTATTTTTATAATTTATACATTACTTATGTCTTAATTATTATTAATGTTATTAGTAAGTAATAACTGTCATTGATATATAAAATAGTACAAATGGATACATTTTGTCAATAGTTAATCAAGAATAATCATAATTACTATGAGTTATGTGTTACACAGATTTCCCAGGGGTGTCACTAAAATCAGGTTTTAAATGTTTGAAAGTTTAGGTGGGTAGCTTCAATTTACCCTTATGGATAAAATGTTTGTGAACCCACTCGGCTTTTATAAAATATTTATATTGATATAATGTATACATTTAATGTTAGCCAAGTACACAAGTGTAGTTTCACACAATTTTAATATATATGAATCTAGTGTCGAATAACTCGTTGTTTTAAATCAATTAACAATTAAATTTATTTGTCGTTTATAAGTTTATTTATCAATAATTGTATACCTTTGTGGAATTTGTATAAAATTTGCACAAATGTATAGTTTTAGAAATCATTATATTATTCATCATAAGTATAACTCACATCATTTACAGAATAATGGCTTGTCCCCTCAAACAATTTGGCTATTAACATGTAACGTAGTAATGTCTGCTGGAATATCATCTCCAGCGATATGTAATTTAATCAAATAAATAATAATAAATATATATCATTTTTTTGGTTACACTTTACATATTAATTTTACTAACATTTACTAAATTTGGAAATTTTCCGTTTTCATTCTCGTTTCTCGTGGTGGTCAAAGGTTTTTCTAATTGTACAAGAATTATAGTATGTACAATAATATGTACAATAATATACAATAATATTTGAATCTGAAAATACATAATTTTGGGAAATGGATTGGGAATGTTAGTATTTCTAAGTTGGTACCCCTACATTTTAGTTGGTCCTCAATTTAAGCGTTTATTC
>NW_021770194.1:2731-6853 GCF_005508785.2 Acyrthosiphon pisum | reverse complement strand
TCACTTGCCTCACCTGACGAGCCGCCACTGTGTTATAATATCAATTTTGATACAATGAAGATTTTAAATTTAGATTTTTACAAAATTAGTCAATATCACGAAAATTTGGAACTCATTTTTTGGTTAAAAATTTATAAAATATAAAATGTCTATTGCTAGGGATTGGAAATTTAAAACGATATTTCTCATAAGTGGGTAATATTATTGTAACCAAATAATATAAAAATATATATAAGCACAGTTTTTATTATAGTCATTTTAAGTTGAAACATGGGCAAAATTAGATGTTTTAACAGAAATTAACGATATTCGTTATTTTGTTACTATTAGTAAAATAAATTACTTAAAAAACTTAAATAAATATTGAACATAAAATTAATTAATAAGAATTAATAACTACGTTTAAAATTTTATACTGTGACACTACCAAAGTGGTTTTAAATATTTTTAAGATAACAACACAATAATTGTTTTACATTAATTAATTTATAAGAGACCGGTGGTGGTATAACTAAAAGATAATATATTTGCCCACCGTTTGATGATACTAAATATGCTTTAAATACAAATAATACGCGTTTATTTCAAAAATATTTTTTTTTTTTAGGAATTGTTAACTGCTAAAAATGCTCTACAAATTGTGACTTCTGATCATTGTGCATCACCAATTAAGACAAGCACAAGCACAACATCTGTATTTTCCATTGAACAAATTGAAAAAAACATATGTGATTGGAAAATTGTTCATGGTGTAACCAGAAATTGTGCAAATGATGTATTGAAAATTTTTAAAAATGCTGGAATTAATATTACCCAGGATATAAGAAACATTCTTAATACACCAAAAAATCACCAAATCACAGAGATAGAAAATGGTACTTACTTAAACTTAGGTATTTTATTTATAATTAAACCATACTTAGAAAACATTATTCAGTTATTACCTTATAATATAACTCTTAAACTGAGTTTTAATATTGATGGGATTCCATTAGCTAAAAGTTCCAAAACACAATTTTGGCCAATTTTACTATCAATTTTAAATGTTCCAATACTTTCAAATACTATTTTCCCTGTAGGTATATTTCATAGTTTCAGTGGAAAACCAAAAGATTTAAATCAGTTTTTAAAACCTTTTTTAGATGAATTAAAAATACTATTAATAAATGGTATAATTATTGAAGATAAACAAATTAACTTTGATTTATGTCAAATTGTGTGCGATGCACCCGCAAAAAGCTTTTTGTTAAATGTTAAAAATTTTAATGGTTATTATGGTTGCAATTCGTGTGAGGTCAAAGGCAAATCATCAGATTCTAAAATGTGTTTTTTAAGTACCAACGCTGCTTTACGAACCAATGAATCATTTAGAAACAAAACTAATAAGGAATACCATAAGGATGATGCTGATTCTCCTATTGTACAACTCCCAATAAATATTACTGATGTTGTTGTTTTAGATCCAATGCACTGCGTTTTCTTAGGTGTTATGAAACGTTTATTAGAGTTCTGGATGAAAGGTAGAATAGGCGACAGGTCAATGCGTATTTTGGAAGAAAATAAAATTTATTTAAACAAAAAGCTTATTAAATTAAGAACTGTTGTACCCACAGAGTTTGCAAGATTACCTAGAACATTAGACGATCTTCCTCATTTTAAAGCTACAGAATATAGAGAAATTTTATTATATACAGGCGTGATTGTTTTGAAAGGTTCTATAAAAAATTCCCATTATAATCACTTTTTACTATTGTCTGTTGCTATTCGTATTCTGTCATCTGATAAATGTATTTCTTTAAATTCGATTGCTTATGATTTGCTTATTAAATTTGTTAACAAGTTTGCTTTGTTATATGGACCTGAATATTCCAATTACAATGTTCACAGTTTAATACATTTACCATATTTTGTAAAGATACATGGTCCTTTACATACTTTTAGTGCGTTTAAGTATGAAAATTACTTACAGCAATTAAAAAAATTTATGAAATGTGGCCGATTCCCGCTGTCTGAGGTTTATAATCGTATAATGGAATCTAGAATAAATATCCCGGAAAAATACAAAAATATTGCTACTCAAACCTGTGCTATTAAAACATATAAAATTGACGAAAAACTTTCAAATTTTAAATTAATTTACTATAAACAAATAATTTTAAATGATTCCAATTATGTACTTAGTCCTAACACACCAAAAGATCAATATATCATTTTGGAAAACAATGATATTGTTGTTATTCAATCAATTCATCGAAGTTATTTTAATAACATATTTAAATTAACTGTTACAAAGTTTTTTAATGTAAAAAACTTATTTACACAACCAATAATGTCAAATATTGTAGGCATTTATTTAATTGACCATTCACTAAAATCAGAGCCATTTGATATTATACTAAACAACTTTAAATACAAATGTTTTTTTGTAAAACTGTGTGATAATCAGGGTATTGTTATTCAATTGTGTCATTAACTTAAAATTGTTTTTTTTGCTATTTTTAAATTGTTTAAAACCAATATTTGTATAGTACCTAGCTATATTTTGTATGATTTATGGATATTCAATTTAATCATAATAGTTCAGGATATACCTAGGTCCTAGATATATATTATATATTATTATTATGTACATAGGTACCAATATGTATGTATAATACTTTTATCTATTATCAACTGTTTAATATAATTATATTAACATCAAATATTCTATTTCTTACTTATTATATTATGTAAATAATATTGCATTATAATATTATAATATATATTATATAATTTTATAGGTATCTAAATAGTAACCTAAATATATTTTTATTTTTTTTTGGTTGATAGGTGTAACATATGTGTTTATATCCGAGCTGTGTTTTTTTCATCAATTTATCATGTCCATATCATTAATAGTTCAAAATAGTAATACTGAAGCTATATATTATGTGAAAATAAAAACATTTTATAAAATAAATTTTCATCTGTGTTATTTTATTATTATAAACCTATTTATGTTGTATTAGTTTTTAACTGTTATATGTATCTATATACTTATATACAATATTGTTGAAGGATTTTATTATTAAAAATTATATGATATAATATGTATGTATTATACTTAATATTTAAACATGGCTACATATAATATAATATTATATAAATATGACAAACCAAAAAGGATATAATGGAAAACTTAAATACAATCAAATGTGTCTGTTATAATTTATAAGTGGCGCCAAAGTGTTAAAAATATATTAAGATAATGCGTAAGGTATATTGTACGTACATTCTAGATTTCCCCCATCACCCCCTTTTTTAAATTTTACAATCAGATGAAATCAAAGCACCTACATAATGCAACTTATAATGTTGGATCCCCCTTAGTATCCTGTGGTGCCCCCTCTCTAAAAAAATATACTAGTTTCCATACTGCTATGATATTATATATTATAATAGTGTCATAGATAAATAATTAGGTCATCCGTGGCACCGCTGTAGGTTAATATTAATTACCTACTTAACCGTGCCTTCCAAAACTCAGCGTTGTTCAATCAAAATGATAATATGCGTTCCAAAACTCATCAATTGAAAAATGTTTTATTGTTGGATTTTGTTCCAAAATTCAGCGTTACCAACTAGATTTCAATCGGATCCAACATAAAATTTGAATGATTTTTCTGATTGAAATTTATTATCAGTAATCAGTATTATGATAACACAATATTTTTTTTAGTCGATCTGGAATTCTCGATTATAATTTGTTTTATTTTTGACTTATGTAGTTTCGTTGTTAATTAACAAATAAAAACAAGTATTAACTATAAATTTACTGTTGATTAATAGTGAACTAAATAATTAATTTAATTATCTCATATCTGCAATGCTTAAATTCATTGGATTCGTTGAATACGAAGGTGTTGGGCGTATATGGTCTGCAGATAAACTTAAAATACTGTGCAATGTAGAAAATGGCAAGTATACTTTTTCATGTTCTTACATCAATAAATATATTTATGGATTCTAATTTATATAGCTTAATATTTTATTAGATGATGGTATCCAACAAATTATGATGGATGTAAATGTTTTAATTAGCAATGGGATCGATGTTGAAGAAAGTCAACTAGTAAGAATATG
>NW_021770194.1:0-2136 GCF_005508785.2 Acyrthosiphon pisum | reverse complement strand
TGCCGTGTTGGTATATTTAAGGAATTAATCGGAATAATAGTTAAGATTATAATTCATAGAACAAAAATAGTATCAACAACTTACGAAAATTATGAGTAAAATATTAAAATACCCCATGTTATTCCACGCGGAGCAACGTTATTTTAATTTATTGATAAATCTATTTTCTAGTGAATAGTATCTACAATATTATATTGATTCCGACGCGCGACGCGCAAAGGTGTGCGTGATTTTAATTTTTAACGTTTTGCCGTTTTGGATTATTCCATATTTACTGTTTCACGATTCGCGAGTGTGAGTGGTTTTAGTTTTTATACGTCAATAATCGATTTGCAAAATGCCAAGAACGAAATCTAACCCAGTTGGTCGTAATATGTTCTTTCAATATAATTTAAATACAAACGGAAGTACCGGTTAAGTTCCAAATTGTAAGAATCCTGCGAGAACAGGCAATCATTCTTATTTATAAATAAGAATTGTAAAATGTAATACTAGATTATGTTCTAATTTTCAATAACATTAAATACTTAGGTAAATGTAAAAATGAATAACGTTTTAATTTTCAATAACGACAAACAGAATATTTGAATAACGTTTAAATTACTAATAACGATAAACGCATAACATGTGTAACGTTTTAATTCTGTATAACGATTAACTCAAAACATGTATAACGTTTTAAATCTAAATAACGATAAACGCAACAATTCTGTAACGTTTTAATTGTATACATATAACGTTAAACGGAATTTTTTTTTCAAATTCGAGCCCCGCTTATAAGTTATAAACAGAGATTATAAATGCAACCCACAGTTATTGTTGGCAAAATAAAGTCTCTACGCCACTGTTGACCTTAATAATAATGCAGGTTTATTGTATATAATATAGTACCTATATTATTGTATTAACATATTCAAATATTACCTGTTAATAAGACATTAAATAGGTAGGTTGATATCTAATATTACAGCTTAAAATTATATATTTTAACAAAATAACTAATTATTTTACTTTAAAACTTAATAACAATAGTATTGAACGATTATTGTTAGAAACATAAAAATTATAACTTTTATTTATAACTATTATATAGGTACATTTTACAGTTTTAATGTATATTAATATATTATAATAAATAACATAAAATTAAATTTCCATCATACAATTTAGAGAAAATAATTCAAATGTATAAAATAATAAAATAAAATTAAGTAGGTAGGTACACAAAAACTAATATTTATAAGAATAATATAGACTTTAACTGGTGGTACCTAGCATACCTACACTAATTGAATATTACAAAAAAAACTAGGTACTTATATAAATTTATTGACATAGGTATTAGGTACTGCCTACTGTATAAACAAAAGCAAACAAAAACTTATACAGATTGAAACAACAATTATGTAGAATGCAATAATGGTAAGACAATTGACTTATGGTCATTTATTGGAAATGAAAAACACTTATATTCTATAGAGTCTACATCAATTGAAATTAAAGGAGGCTTTGAAATAATTTCATGAGCATAAAATATTTTTACAATATCTGACGAAATGGAATTTTGAAATACTGTATAGATGTAATATACTTCATTAGGTACTTCAATTTTAATCTTACCATTTAAGAATTTAATTATATTGATAACTTTTACAATACCATTATCTTTAATGCAAATTAAATTAACTTATGAATTACTCATGTTTATAGTAAAATGTTCTAAAACAATTTCTTTATAAAATGTTTCATTAATTGATTTATTTACTGAAGGATAATAATCTATTTCATTTTTGAGGATAGGATATTTTTTATAGTACAAGTTTACGGAGTATTGATTTGTTCTATTATACGGTTATACCTATTGATACCTTATACGTATCCTGAAGAGGATATCTAGATATGAGACATCACTATCTATTTATAGATTGAAAACCGCATTTACCCAAATGAATGTTTTAAATGTCACATAGTGATTTCTCATATACCACTGGGTCACGATATTTTATAGATATCGCTATTTGACTTTTTTTTACAATACCTACATCGATTAGCCCGAACATAGATATTACAGTGTGTCGTCACATTTTATACTTAAAACGGTCATCTCATAGATTTCAACATCTTCTTTTTGCACAC
>NW_021770193.1:2127-2287 GCF_005508785.2 Acyrthosiphon pisum | reverse complement strand
GATGATCAATATAGAAATATTGAGTTATAATATATTAGTGCCATACAATAGACTAAGACACAAAGTACCTTTATATTTTACATTGTTTTAGAAGAATCATTGCCAGTCCATATTTAAGAGTACATTTATAATATTTAATCCAAAATAAAGTATTATATTT
>NW_021770193.1:0-2027 GCF_005508785.2 Acyrthosiphon pisum | reverse complement strand
TTTATTTGTTCAGACAATTTTGATGTATCTTTTTAATATAAAGAATCTAATAGAAACAATATTTTTAAAATTTATGTGTGTTAAACCAGAAAAGTTAAAGAGGACGCTACACCAGCATGCATTGTCTCCGTAAAATGTACAACATAAAACTTTTTTGCACAACTATGTATTTAACTCTGTATTTAATATTCATAGTAGAATTCCTAAAATTCCACAGCAAAGGGAAAATCTTTATCTGTGTCATAGCGTTTTTATTTTTTGATAGCTCTAACCAGTAACCAATAATTTTTATTATTAAATGAAAAAAAAACCTAATGATCTCAAACTGATAACTTGAATTGTATTTATGTTATCCAAATAATAAAAACGCTAAGTCACTGATAAATTTTTTTCCCTATGCGGTTATGCGTTGTGAAATTTTGGTGATTCTACTATAAATACAGAGAGAGTATAGTTGTCCCGGGCAAAATAGTTTTGGCTATGTTGTACATTTGTAAGATTGAGACAACATATGCGGATGTAATGTCCTCTTAAAGGTAGGAGCAAATAGTTTACATGTCCCCATTGTTAAAACCTATAATTATGTATACAAATTACAATATTTATATTTTACGAGAGTTCCTCATTTCTCGAGTGTAGTATCTGAAACTAGTGAAAGGTATTAAATTTGTTAAGACCAAAATTACTTTTACAACTACTTGATTAGTATTTTTAATGACTATTTGATTATATTTTTAGTTAATCCTTGACAATGAAATGCATTTTTCTCTACAACAATAGTATCGACTAACATTTCATAGTTCTTGATACTCATTAACACGTTTTTCCAAATTGAATCAACCATTTCAAATAATTGTATTTTGATGGCTTATTAAATGTCATCAAAAGTGTGTTATCATATTTTGTACCATATCTTTCTGGGGACTGGGACATATATTTCAGAGTCTATGAAATTGTGGGTCTTATTAAAAACTTGTCCACTCTTATTTAGTGATTTCATTATAAATAGTTAAGGATGACAATTATTTAACACTCTGTCTTCTTCATTATTCATTGAGTGCATAACATTCATACCTTTAATGTTCGGTAAAATGTGTTGCTTTTAAAATTTAAATGTTTATTTTTATTTATTACTTAAATATTTTAATAAATGAGTAAAAATCTACCAATATTTCATGAGCAAAATCAATAAAATAAACACATTTTGTATACAGCGTAATTTGTATTTAAAGCCTGTTAATATTATTTTAGTACACTCAACCAACTATATGTCGAAATCCAGTTTGTGCTAACAGAAGAAGATTTAGTTTAAATGTTAATAAATCTCGATTTGTTGATTTTCAAAAGATTAGAGTACAAGAATGTCAATCAGAACTTCCTCGGGGCAGTATTCCACGAAGGTATACATTTCCTACCAAAATACTTAACATGTTGACTACCATGTGACTGCTGACAGTCATCTGTAATTCTCAAATTGTATATGTTTGTGACCATCAGCACCCATATAGTCAATCATTATTACCACGCCACAAAGACATGACTGCCGGTGACCGTAAATGACTATGGTTTTATATTATTAACTTTTCTATAGCGCTACAATAATGAATAAAAGAAAAGTGCGATGGTGTAGCAGGCGTAGCAATCATTAAAAATGTTTTGATGTGATAAACATTTTTTAATTTTTTTTTTCAAATACAATAGTATATTTTTCTAATTTGGAATGATACTTAAAAATATGCTTGGCCTACCAATATCAAGTGACTGCCGGCGGTCACATTGCATTCAACATGTTAAAATAAAACATTTATAATAAAAATACCAGTTATAAATTAAAGAATAACATTGTATATTAGGCTTCTTCAATGATATATTATTGAATATCGATATTATTTTTTTTGTGCAATATTAAATTGTGATACAAAAATATTTATTGATATTCCGAATTATTGATATGTTTATGACTAGTAAACAAATTATTTTTAAATAAACCAAGTTCATTGGTGTTAAAATCAGTTGGTTCCTGGCAA
>NW_021770192.1:2265-2519 GCF_005508785.2 Acyrthosiphon pisum | reverse complement strand
ATAAAAGTTTATATTATATGAACGAATAAAATACAAAAAGGAAAAAATGCAAAATATATTTTTAAAAAGGTGGGTAAGTGGATGTCGCTCTGCTGTACAGTAGGTTACAAGTGGGTCACTGTATAATGGATAGTATTAAATTTGAATTCAATGATATAATATCACTGTATAAGAAAAACGATTCTGAGCGGAGACGGTTTGTCAGTCTAGGTATTAAACATACCTGTTAAAGGTATGTATACTTATCTATAGAA
>NW_021770192.1:0-2165 GCF_005508785.2 Acyrthosiphon pisum | reverse complement strand
TTAAAAAAAATTGACCTATAATAATAATAAATTCCAAATTAATCATATCACAATATCCATCAGGTAACGCGTTATACATCAACAACAAACCGTGGTACTATCATAGATATATAATAGTATACTTTAGAAGTTTCAAGTACCCACAAATAATATTATACAATCATTACAATCACAACAAAATAAATAAAATATTTATTCCAGGTTTTTTAATATGTAATTTCGTCCAAATTTGAACTTAAAATGACTATAAAAATAAACTATGCTTATGTATTTCTTAGAATTTTTGGCAACAGAATTAAATATTTACGTGGAATCTTGTTTTAAATTTTCAATCCTTAGATATAAAAGTTGAACATTTTATAAATTTTTAACTATAAAATAATTATTTAATTTTAAATTTGATAAATTTTGTCAACATTTTAACTTCAAATGCTTATAAAAAAAAATTTTGCCTATGTATTTTTAATATTTTTCAACTGCTATTGTAACAATATATCAGGAGCCTTATATTAATTTTTTACACTTTTTGGCCCAACATATAAAACTTTATTGATATTTATAGAAAAAAAAACTAAAAAAATTGAAAACTTACAATGTCCGTAAACAGCTCAAAAAGAGTCAAATTATTTTAAAAAATTTTATCGTATATAGAAAATGCTAATATAAACATTTAGTGAAATTTTCAAGTTTCTACAGTCTATTGTTTTTTAATTACAACAAAATAAGAAAATCGTTACGTAAGAAATGAAATTGAAACGCTTATAAAAATTTAATTTGAGTTTCTTATAGACATTTTTTTTTGATAAAGGTAGATTATCCTATAATGAATCTTGTATTACATTTTAAAATCTTAGTTCCAAAAAGAAAAATGTTTACGAATTATTAACTCAAAATAATTTGCTAATTTTCGTGATTTTTACATATTGTGTAAATTTTTGAACTTTAAATGCTAATAAAAAAAACTGTTACTAAGGATTTTTAATATTTTTTAAATCTCATTGTAACAATATAGTAGGAGCCTTGTATTAAATTTTCAAGTATTTTTACTCAACAAATAAAGTTTTATTGACATTCATAGAAAAAAAAACTAATTAAATTGGAAACTGAAATTGTCCGTAAACAGCTCAATACAAATCAAAATATTTTGAAAATTGTATCATGTATATAAAATGGAAATATAAACAATTAGTGAAAATTTCATGTATCTACGGTCATTTTTTTTAAAGTTACACCAAAAAGCAAATTCAATTTTCTGAAAAATCGATTTTGCGTAAAAATTCCCGTTTTTCCTTAATTTTTCTTTGGTTTTTCTTGGTGCTTTTGAAAATTACTGAGAATTTTAAATTTTGACCTCCCCAATGCAATAACGATATTCACTCTCCAATCGAACAAGATACTGAATTTGAAAATCGAAGCATTATTTCGACTACTTATCGTGTACACAGACACAAAAATAAAAAATATAAAAACACACATCATTGTAAAATAAATACATTCATCGTTCCACTCAGTATCTAAAATTGTTATAATGTATAAATAATATTTTTAGATTACTATAAATACTTTGGATAAATGAACGTTTAATTCAATTTTCAAACATTTTGAAAATACAATTATTTCAACAGCTCCAAATTCAATGTCTATTAATAGCTATAAATAACAAAATATTTAGAAACCTATACCATATCTATATAAAATATTCCGTAAAATACTAATACAGAATGTAACGAAATGACCTGACATGAAAAATTGTTAGAAGTTCAGCGTATGAAAAAAATTATTAACATTTTCAAAAAATATATAATTCATACCATAGAGTAATATTACCCATATAATATATTATTATTTAAATATTTAAAAAAAATTAATAATTAAACTAATTGACTTAAATTAATGTTTTAACATTAACATTTTTTTAATTAGATTTACAGTTGGCTATATTGAGTATTCCAAAAGAAAATTAATAAAAATTATTATTTTCATTTTCAGTATAAAAAAATAAATATAAAACATTTTATACCATACTTGTAGAGTTGTAGCGTCCTTATAATATACTATATTCAAAATACAACATTTTAAAATATTGATTTGAACAAAAGTTATTATAGCATTTGTCAGGTCTTTGTCAAACCTTGTATGGTATAAATATATTTAGAGAAAATAAC
>NW_021770191.1:11273-12698 GCF_005508785.2 Acyrthosiphon pisum | reverse complement strand
TTTCGCCCCCGCCGTTTCGTCCCCGTCAAAAAAACCAGTCCACGGACGTTTTGTCCCCGACAATTATTGAGATATAGGACGTTTCGTCCCGGAGAGTTATTAGCCATAGGACGTTTGGTCCTCGGCATACTTTAATAATCTAAATGCATTTATTTTTAATGAACAATTCCGTAATGTCTAACTATATAGTGTTGTAAAGTATTTGAGTAAAATTATTCAAATACTTTATTAAATACTTATTTTTATTCTTTTAATTCTTAATTTGTTTCTACTTATAATTATTCTTGTTAAATAAAAATACCATGCCGTCGTGGTTTTACTTTAACATTATAACAATGTAATATTATATAATTATTTACTACTTTATTTTAAGAGTATTTGAGTAATTACTTAAATACTTTTAAAAAGTATTTTTTACAACACTGCTAATACAGTACCTATAATATAGGCTATAGGTAAGTAATAAAGATTGTTCGTGCACTATACAGCCAAACAGGTTTGTGAGCTGAAATTCTAAATTTATTTTCATACATTTAATGATGGGATTTTCAAATAGGTATAAAGTATTTAGTACCTATATATCAAAAGTTATTAAGATAAACCTATTCGATAAAATGTTTTATACTTACTATTTCCACAATATTCTACACACTCACTGTACACAGTTATATTTTGTTCGTATTGTAGTGCCTAACCGAAAATAGTTAGTTTTAAGGGAAAAAAATATAAATATAAATATAAATATAATTTATCTTAATATTATAGTACCTATTTAATTTTAATTTATTAATTTTTACTACATTTTGTGTTGACTTAATACAATTGTGATTATGTATTTGTATAGTTTGTAGTATTGTCATTTAAAGATTAAATTGTTCATTAAAAATAAATGCATTTAGATTATCAAAGTATGCGGGGGACCAAACATCCTATGGCTAATAACTCTCCGGGACGAAACGTCCTATCTCAATAATTGCCGGGGACGAAACGTCCGTGGACTGGTTTTTTTTACGGGGACGAAACGGCGGGGGCGAAACGTCCGTTTACCCATACATTTATATATATACTTAATTACATTATACAGATTACAGATCACAATGGTTGGACTGAGTGGTTTTTATGATAATATAAATAAAAAAAAAATTGTTAGCGGGTGGTGGAGAGGGGTAAATGTTTCAACTCTCCCCCCCCCCCAACAAACATGAACAAATTACGCCACTGAAGGTATTATATAAAATTTACAATAAAATATATAAAATGAGTTTATGTTTTAAAGTTAGTAAAACTAAATTTGAAAAAAAAACAAATAGGTAAAGGAGGTTATTCGAATACTTTTTTTTTAAAAAAATACTTTCTCATATTTGGTATTTGTATTTTAAATTAAATATCAAGAAATATTACATCTTATAATATAATCATTGAACA
>NW_021770191.1:5642-11173 GCF_005508785.2 Acyrthosiphon pisum | reverse complement strand
ATATATCAAAAGTTATTAAGATAAACCTATTCGATAAAACTGTTTTATACTTACTATTTCCACAATATTCTACACACTCACTGTACACAGTTATATTTTGTTCGTATTGTAGTGCCTAACCGAAAATAGTTAGTTTTAAGGGAAAAAAATATAAATATAAATATAAATATAATTTATCTTAATATTATAGTACCTATTTAATTTTAATTTATTAATTTTTACTACATTTTGTGTTGACTTAATACAATTGTGATTATGTATTTGTATAGTTTGTAGTATTGTCATTTAAAGATTAAATTGTTCATTAAAAATAAATGCATTTAGATTATCAAAGTATGCCGAGGACCAAACGTCCTATGGCTAATAACTCTCCGGGACGAAACGTCCTATCTCAATAATTGCCGGGGACGAAACGTCCGTGGACCGGTTTTTTTTACGGGGACGAAACGGCGGGGGCGAAACGTCCGCGATTCAAATGTATGGGTAAACATACATTTATATATATACAGATTATACAGATTACAGATCACAATGGTTGGACTGAGTGGTTTTTATGATATAAATCAAAAAAAAAATTGTTAGCGGGTGGTGGAGAGGGGTAAATGTTTCAACCCCCCCCCCCCCAACAAACATGAACAAATTACGCCACTGAAGGTATTATATAAAATTTACAATAAAATATATAAAATGAGTTAATGTTTTAAAGTTAGTAAAACTAAATTTGAAAAAAAAAACAAATAGGTAAAGGAGGTACCTATTCGAATACTTTTTTTAAAAAAAATACTTGAACAAAGAATTTAAAATACTTTCTCATATTTGGTATTTGTATTTTAAATTAAATATCAAGAAATATTACATCTTATAATATAATCATTGAACAGTGGATATTTTCGTTGTAAGTATTTTCCTGGTACACTACCTATAACACCTTTTTAATTTGTGATAAATCCACTGCACATAATATATAACATTGTGTATATATAACAGGTACCTAGTCTTGAAAAAAATCATTGAAATTAAGGAATTTTTTATTTTTTTAAGATTTATATATTTACAATCATTAGCTGATAACGACAAATGGTACCATACACACACTTTTACACTACACTCTACTCTAGAAAAATGTGGTAGGTAGGTATCATATTAATCGATTAATTAACTCTACATAAACTCTACACTTAAATAAACTAATAAATAAACTCTACACTTCACTGCAGTCTCCATACGGGTGACAGCCGACAGGTGGACTAAGGAACAACAAAGGCCGCCGCCAACGCGACAGCAAGACGAGTGTCAGCCTTATCCAACTAGCTACCTATGTTCTACGAAAAACCTTTTTTTTTATATAGAAGTTACTATTAACAGTAAAGTAGTGTCCTTTAAATTTATTGTTATGTCTTAATATGTGTTTATAAATATAAGTACTTAATATTGACCATGCCAAGGTCCGATAACAAACTACAGTTAAGCAAAAGGTATTTCACACAAATGTTGTATAGTGTATGCAACACTTCGACACTTAAAATCTATATTAGTTTTTGTTATAATGTGAATAAAATTTTTTTTATATCTTTGGGACAAGTTTGTAAATAAACACCATTTTATTTAATGTAGACCTCAGTTTGAATTTCAATTATAACACTATCAGACACTTATTGGTGGAGAAATATGATTAAAACATTTGTTTAAAAAATAATGAAAAGATTCACATGCGTTGGTTGTTCTTATTAATTCTGAGGTTTTAGTTACTCAAATACTTGGTGGAAATAAACAATCTTCTGAGATGTAGGTATCGGTTAAATAGTCACAGAGTAATTTGTTAATTTTCCATTTACTGATTTCCTGGACGGTAGGTCCTCAACAAAACAATTTGCAACTTCATCTGGATTTAAAAATATCAAACCAAATGTATGCTGTATCCATTTACCAATTCTTAAAGATTCGTATTTATAGAAAAAAGTTAATCCACACTTTTAGGTGAAATCGACATCCAATTATTATTGTATTCGGCCATACATTTTCTACAGCTTTATGAATTGCTAATTCAAAATCAACGGTAATCTTTTCTGGCAAGAACGGAAAACCAAGTGTATTACACTTTTCAATAATTTTAGTGAAAACGATTTCATAAGTTTTGACCGATATATCTATGAGTAAAAAAATAGGAATATATAATGCAAGACCTTTTTTAAATCCATGTAAAGTGAACATTTGATTAAAAAATCTTGATACATATTTAAAAGTATCATTGTTATGTCTTATTTGGGTTTGTTCCTTCGTAGACAATTTTGAGTTGTTATCCTCTGTTAAAGAATGAATTCGCTCTCTCGAAAGTACTACAGTACGCTATTGAAACTTATTTTTACAGGAATTGAATTTTAACGCAATGAATTAAAATGATATTAATACTTTTATTTTTTATATAAAACGTACACACAGTAATCGAGACTCAAATAACTGGTAGTTTTATTAATATGATTTTTTTTAATTTTAGAAAAAACTAATGTTAACAACAGCAGAAAAGTTACGCTCTAAAGACAAACAAATGTTACCATTGAAACATTTTTTTAATGTTGATTTTGGCAATGATATGATTGACTATGCAAAACCTTCAAGAATATTGATGAATAGGTATTCTAATGACACGTATTGGCCAGAATACAGTGTTTCCAAAAATGTTCCAAAAGTGAATGAAAATCAACAAGAAACATTTTATGAAATGGAAAATTTAAGTCGTAAGTATAATAATATATTACTCTTACATTATATTGATATGGTAACATATTTAAAAACATTATTCTATTCAAAGTCAAGTGGGGATGGATGGCATACAGTCATAAACGGTCAGAAATATCAGAAAAGTAGACTTAGTTTTAAAAAGTGCAGTCACTGTGATGTATAAAAAATGTAATATTTGAGGTAGAGTAGACAGGTTTTACTCTTGTAAAAGGTATTGCCTTCTTAACCATGAGCTTAAATGCTCGATTGGAAAATATAAGGTAATATACCTAATTTTAAATTGCATATAAAAAAACAAAATTAATTATATTGGTGTTGGAAATGTCTAAAATAATATATTGCTATTCATATAAAATTCTCCACTACCATCTAATGTTATCATTAAAATTATTTAATATTATATTACACATTGAAAATCAGTATTATATATTATGTTATGCATGTAAAAGAAATACTATTTACTCCAAATCAATGACTATTGATATATGTTTCAAATCATAAAATAATAAGCAATTAACATTAATAAATATTAATAATCAGTAATCATTATCATTATTTGAATAATTGTTACTACTGATGTGGTCATGGAATGAAGTTTAAATAAGTTTTTGCATGTACTATAACAAAATATTTAAAAAGTAATAATGTATCATTGATTTATGATGTTATGACACCCAAATTCCTCTATCTTATTTCTACTTCATTTAAATTTGTTTTAGATTCATGATATGTATTGATTTTACAATGATGTGTTTTTAATTTTTTTTTTTTTTGTGTGTCAAGAGTCTGTTTGGGGCAGTAAAACTGCTTCAATTTTCTTCAACAGTCTTGTTTGATGAGAAAGTGAATCTAGTTGGTGTATTTGGTGCATTAAAAACTCCCAATTGTTTTCTAAAGCGCTGTGAAAAACAAAAGAAAAATTTTCCAACTGGAATTTTTCGCAAAAATCAATTTTAAATAAAATTGATTTTGGTTTTTGGTGTAACTCTAAAACAAATCAACGTATACACATGACACTTCCATTGGTTGTTTATATTCGCATTTTCTATACACCATAAAATATTCAAAATATTTTGACTTGTTTTGAGCTGTTTTAAGGACATTATCAATTTTAAATATTTTTAGTTTTTTTTTCTATGAATGTCAATAACATTTTATTTGCTGGGTAAAAAAGGTTTAAAATGTATTACAAGGCTTTTAATATTTTGTTACAATGACATTTGAAAAATATTAAAAATCCACTGTCACAATTTTTTTTTATAAGCATTTAAGTTCAAATTTTGATAAAAAGCGTAAAAATCACAAAAAAGGTAAAATTATTTTGAGTTAGAAATTCATTAAAATGTAATACAAGATTCTTCATAAGTTTGTCTACTTTTATCAAAAAAAAAAAAATATGTCCATAAGAATGTTAAATTAAATTTTTATAAGCATTTAAAGTTCGATTTTTGACAAAATCTATTGAATTTAAAATTTTTGTAGTTAAAAATTTATAAAATGTTTAAATTTTATAGCTTAGGTTTGAAAATTTAAAACAAAGTTCCACGTAAATATGTTATATATAAATTACGTAATTCACAATAATATCATCATAATAATTACTTTATATACTTAGTAATATATATCATAGATTGACCTACCGTCTTCGCTCAAAATCGTTTTTCTTATACAATGATATTATATTATTGAATTCAAATTTTATACCACTCATTATACAGTGACCCACTTGTACCCTACTGTACAGCAGAGCGACATCCACTTACTCACCTTTTTTAATATTATATACATAAGTTTCATTAATATAAATTTAAAACCAAAGAAGTCACCACTTTGCTGTATAGAAGCCAGAAGGTGTCAAGTACCATTGAGTATAGCAAGTGTAGGACACCCTACACAATAATGTAAAATATATACAATTTGAATATTTTTAATTGCAGTAAAAACAATAACTTACAAGGAATAGTGCATTGAATTTTCAAGATTTTTTATTTACTAACAAAAATGAATCATATCATACATACTTAAACTCAAAAAGAAACTTTAAATGTTGAAAATTTCAAATAGCATAAAAAGCCAAAATATTTTTAAATGTATATCGGCTTTAGAAAATATTAATTTAAATATTTGGTGAAGAATTCAATTATTTTTAAAAGTACCGAAGCTTTTTACTTTTGACTCTCCCATCCACTAGCAAATACTATTTTCTACCAGAAACCATTCTCAAAGTTGAATATTGATGCATTTTAGGTACTATAAAAAGCTTCACACACACAAAAAAAAAAATCAGCACTGTAAAATCATTACATTCATTGCTCTGCTCTAAATCTAAAAATAAATATTTTCACTATGTCTAATAAGTTGTTATATTGTTTATTTTTTATTTGCAATATAGTTTTAATCAAAAACGCAAAAATTTGTCCGTCATTTCATAAATTTATTGCTGAATGTGATAAAAGTACAAATTGTGATGATGACATCGACATAAACAAATTAGATAATATTCAAACACATTTTAGTCAAGAAACATCTGCATCTTGTGCTAACAATTCTGAAGAAACTGATGATTCAATGGATGAAGATTTTAACAAACCAAGTTCAGAAATAATAATAAATACAAGTCCAGGATCATCTAATCAGAATAGTAATCGATTTGTTAAACAAGAAAATTTACGTGGGTTGTATTACTGTTATATTTATAAAAAAAAATAATATTTGTTGTTGTTTATTAAAACATTATTGTTTTTATACAGATACTTTATCTCAAACATTATCATTGCTGGATATAACGAATA
>NW_021770191.1:0-5542 GCF_005508785.2 Acyrthosiphon pisum | reverse complement strand
GTGGATATTTTCGTTGTAAGTATTTTCCTGGTACACTACCTATAACACCTTTTTAATTTGTGATAAATCCACTGCACATAATATATAACATTGTGTATATATAACAGGTACCTAGTCTTGAAAAAAATCATTGAAATTGAGGAATTTTTTATTTTTTTAAGATTTATATATTTACAATCATTAGCTGATAACGACAAATGGTACCATACACAGACTTTTACACTACACTCTACTCTAGAAAAATGTGGTAGGTAGGTATCATATTAATCGATTAATTAACTCTACATAAACTCTACACTTAAATAAACTAATAAATAAACTCTACACTTCACTGCAGTCTCCATACGGGTGACAGCCGACAGGTGGACTAAGGAACAACAAAGGCCGCCGCCAACGCGACAGCAAGACGAGTGTCAGCCTTATCCAACTAGCTACCTATGTTCTACGAAAAACCTTTTTTTTTATATAGAAGTTACTATTAACAGTAAAGTAGTGTCCTTTAAATTTATTGTTATGTCTTAATACGTGTTTATAAATATAAGTACTTAATATTGACCATGCCAAGGTCCGATAACAAACTACAGTTAAGCATAAGGTATTTCACACAAATGTTGTATAGTGTATGCAACACTTCGACACTTAAAATCTATATTAGTTTTTGTTATAATGTGAATAAAAATTTTTTTATATCTTTGGGACAAGTTTGTAAATAAACACCATTTTATTTAATGTAGACCTCAGTTTGAATTTCAATTATAACACTCTATCAGACACTTATTGGTGGAGAAATATGATTAAAACATTTGTTTAAAAAATAATGAAAAGATTCACATGCGTTGGTTGTTCTTATTAATTCTGAGTAATTTGTTAATTTTCCATTTACTGATTTACTGGACGGTAGGTCCTCAACAAAACAATTTGCAACTTCATCTGGATTTAAAAATATCAAACCAAATGTATGCTGTATCCATTTACCAATTCTTAAAGATTCGTATTTATAGAAAAAATTTAATCCACACTTTTAGGTGAAATCGACATCCAATTATTATTGTATTCGGCCATACATTTTCTACAGCTTTATGAATTGCTAATTCAAAATCAACGGTAATCTTTTCTGGCAAGAACGGAAAACCAAGTGTATTACACTTTTCAATAATTTTAGTAAAAACGATTTCATAAGTTTTGACCGATATATCTATGAGTAAAAAAATAGGAATATATAATGCAAGACCTTTTTTAAATCCATGTAAAGTGAACATTTGATTAAAAAATCTTGATGCATATTTAAAAGTACCATTGTTATGTCTTATTTGGGTTTGTTCCTTCGTAGACAATTTTGAGTTGTTATCCTCTTTTAAAGAATGAATTCGCTCTCTCGAAAGTACTACAGTACGCTATTGAAACTTATTTTTACAGAAATTGAATTTTAACGCAATGAATTAAAATGATATTAATACTTTTATTTTTTATATAAAACGTACACACAGTAATCGAGACTCAAATAACTGGTAGTTTTATTAATATGATTTTTTTTAATTTTAGAAAAAACTAATGTTAACAACAGCAGAAAAGTTACGCTCTAAAGACAAACAAATGCTACCATTGAAACATTTTTTTAATGTTGATTTTGGCAATGATATGATTGACTATGCAAAACCTTCAAGAATATTGATGAATAGGTATTCTAATGACACTTATTGGCCAGAATACAGTGTTTCCAAAAATGTTCCAAAAGTGAATGAAAATCAACAAGAAACATTTTATGAAATGGAAAATGTAAGTCGTAAGTATAATAATATATTACTCTTACATTATATTGATATGGTAACATATTTAAAAACATTATTCTATTCAAAGTCAAGTGGGGATGGATGGCATACAGTCATAAACGGTCAAAAATATCAGAAAAGTAGACTTAGTTTTAAAAGGTGCAGTCACTGTGATGTATAAAAAATGTAATATTTGAGGTAAAGTAGACAGATTTTACTCTTGTAAAATGTATTGCCTTCTTAACCATGAGCTTAAATGCTCGATTGGAAAATATAAGGTAATATACCTAATTTTAAATTGCATATAAAAAAACAAAATTAATTATATTGGTGTTGGAAATGTCTAAAATAATATATTGCTATTCATATAAAATTCTCCACTACCATCTAATGTTATCATTAAAATTATTTAATATTATATTACACATTGAAAATCAGTATTATATATTATGTTATGCATGTAAAAGAAATACTATTTACTCCAAATCAATGACTTGATATATGTTTCAAATCATAAAATAATAAGCAATTAACATTCATAAATATTAATAATCAGTAATCATTATCATTATTTGAATAATTGTTACTACTGATGTGGTCATGGAATGAAGTTTAAATAAGTTTTTGCATGTACTATAACAAAATATTTAAAAAGTAATAATGTATCATTGATTTATGATGTTATGACACCCAAATTCCTCTATCTTATTTCTACTTCATTTAAATTTGTTTTAGATTCATGATATGTATTGATTTTACAATGATGTGTTTTTAATTTTTTTTTTTGTGTGTCAAGAGTGTTTGGGGCAGTAAAACTGCTTCAATTTTCTTCAACAGTCTTGTTTGATGAGAAAGTGAATTTAGTTGGTGCATTCGGTGCATTTAAAACTCCCAATTGTTTTCTAAAGCGCCGTGAAAAACAAAAGAAAAATTTTCCAACTGGAATTTTTACGCAAAATCAATTTTAAATAAAATTGATTTTGGTTTTTGGTGTAACTCTAAAACAAATCAACGTATACACATGACACTTCCATTGGTTGTTTATATTTGCATTTTCTATACACCATAAAATATTCAAAATATTTTGACTTGTTTTGAGCTGTTTTAAGGACATTATCAATTTGAAATATTTTTAGTTTTTTTTTCTATGAATGTCAATAAAATTTTATTTGCTGGGTAAAAAAGGTTTAAAATGTATTACAAGGCTTTTAATATATTGTTACAATGACATTTGAAAAGTATTAAAAATCCACTGTCACAATTTTTTTTTATAAGCATTTAAGTTAAAATTTTGATTAAAAGCGTAAAAATCACAAAAAAGGTAAAATTATTTTGAGTTAGAAATTCATTAAAATGTAATACAAGATTCTTCATAAGTTTGTCTACTTTTATCAAAAAAAAAAAAAAAATGTCCATAAGAAAGTTAAATTAAATTTTTATAAGCATTTAAAGTTCGATTTTTGACAAAATCTATTGAACTTAAAATTTTTGTAGTTAAAAATTTATAAAATGTTTAAATTTTATAGCTTAGGTTTGAAAATTTAAAACAAGGTTTCACGTAAATATGTTATATATAAATTACGTAATTCACAATAATATCATCATAATAATTACTTTATATACTTAGTAATATATCATAGACTGACCTACCGTCTTCGCTCAAAATCGTTTTTCTTATACAATGATATTATATCATTGAATTCAAATTTTATACCATCCGTTATACAGTGACCCACTTGTACCCTACTGTACAGCAGAGCGACATCCACTTACTCACCTTTTTTAATATTATATACATAAGTTTCATTAATATAAATTTAAAACCAAAGAAGTCACCACTTTGCTGTATAGAAGCCAGAAGGTGTCAAGTACCATTGAGTATAGCAAGTGTAGGACACCCTATACAATAATGTAAAATATATACAATTTGAATATTTTTAATTGCAGTAAAAACAATAACTTACAAGGAATAGTGCATTGAATTTTCAAGATTTTTTATATACTAACAAAAATGAATCATATCATACATACTTAAACTCAAAAAAAAACTTTAAATGTTGAAAATTTCAAATAGCATAAAAATCCAAAATATTTTTAAATGTATATCGGCTTTAGAAAATATTAATTTAAATATTTGGTGAAGAATTCAATTATTTTTAAAAGTACTGAAGCTTTTTACTTTTGACTCTCCCATCTACTAGCAAATACTATTTTCTACTAGAAACCATTCTCAAAATTGAATATTGATGCATTTTAGGTACTATAAAAAGCTTCACACACACAAAAAAAAAATCAGCACTGTAAAATCATTACATTCATTGCTCTGCTCTAAATCTAAAAATAAATATTTTTACTATGTCTAATAAGTTGTTATATTGTTTATTTTTTATTTGCAATATAGTATTAATCAAAAACGCAAAAATTTGTCCGTCATTTCATAAATTTATTGCTGAATGTGATAAAAGTACAAATTGTGATGATGACATCGACATAAACAAATTAGATAATATTCAAACACATTTTAGTCAAGAAACATCTGCATCTTGTGCTAACAATTCTGAAGAAACTGATGATTCAATGGATGAAGATTTCAACAAACCAAGTTCAGAAATAATAATAAATACAAGTCCAGTATCATCTAATCAGAATAGTAATCGATTTGGTAAACAAGAAAATTTAGGTGGGTTGTATTACTGTTATATTTATAAAAAAAAATAATATTTGTTGTTGTTTATTAAAACATTATTATTTTTATACAGATACTTTATCTCAAACATTATCATTGCTGGATATAACGAATAGCAGTGATTATACATTCTTTGATCGTAAAAAAATACGTAACTTTAAATGTCCCAATCATTGGAAAGAGAAGTTCGAAATGATGAAAACTGACAGTAATATCATTTTTGAGTGTATATTGTTCATTACTCTTTAATTATGTGTGTTTATTGTAATTAGGTAAACAGAAAGCAATGCTTATTAGGTCACGTGTAACTCAAACACATTACGAAACTCACGTTCCTGAATATAAATGTAGCAATTCAAGAGCTATTCAATCTAAGGTTGATTTTTATTTAGATAAGACTACAACATTAAAAATATATATTTGAATGCTGGTAAAAACCAATGTAGTTATAATAAATGGGATCAAAGTAATAACTTAATTCCTTCATCTGACCAAAGGAATTTTACACCTATCAGGCAGTTAGTACTTATTGGAAATTATAATAGTAAATAACTAAAACTAAACATATTTTTGTTCATTAAAGATTAGAAAATTGCAAGTATATTAACATGGTTCCTAACTGGTATAAACATGAATTTGAGGAATTAAATTTGAATACAAATCCAAACACATTGTTCTTGTTTCCAAAACAAGATATTCTAAAAGACAGATTATTAGTATGCAAAAAAATATTATTCATATATAAATTTTAAAACATTTTAATTAATATTCAACTATGTTTAGTTAGATGAAGTTCCAGTAGAGAATACAGACTATATTGACAAAAATGTCATGGACACTTATCATTATTCTGAGGGTGGAAATGAGGATGATGAAATGATGACTGAAATAAATAATGACAACAATTTAACCATAGCTTTGAACCAACAAAATACACCAGATGATGATTATGAAGTAAATTATTTAAAAACATATTTTACTGAATAAAAGCCTTTAATTAAATGTTTTTACTTTTAAGGAGTACAACCCCACTAGTAATTCTGGATACATAGATATGCAAGAACTTAAAAAATATATTATGGATGTT
>NW_021770190.1:11730-12508 GCF_005508785.2 Acyrthosiphon pisum | reverse complement strand
TTACAATATTTATACAATTTTGGTTTATATACATTTAATAAATGTTTAGTGTTTGGTATTAAAACAATAAATGTTTCTGGTTCAACAAATATTTATATGACTTTTATTATATATTTTAAATTATATACCAAATGAATAACAAACGATTATTAAATATTGTCATTAGAATTGGAATATTTAATAAATATTTTAAATATATTTGTTTGCTGTGTGGGGTAGGCCGATCGCGTAGCTACGCACTCGAATGACGATTAATTATTTTACGCCATGTATGGTTTTATTTTTGGTTTTTCATTCGTGGCCAACATCATAAACAAATTATGTGAAATAAAAATATTTTTTTAACTTCTAACACCAAGCATTAAATAATGAACCACAAAAAAATTACGCCCACTAAAATTTTACGCACGGGGATAAATCCCCGAGTCCCTCTCCATAGTTCCGCCACTGATTAAGGTTAACCAACCGGATCACCATCACGCTATGTTTATAATAAAATATTAAAGAAGGAAATAAACGGAAACTCAGTCCTTTCGTTTGTAGCTAAACCATTTTCCCGCGTAATTATATAATAAAAAAGGTGGGTAAGTGGATTTCGCTCTGCTGTACAGTAATTACAAGTGGGTCACTGTATAATGGATGGTATTAAATTTGAATTCAATGATATAATATCATTGTATAAGAAAAACGATTCTGAGCGGAGACGGTATGTTAGTCTAGGTATAATACATAATATTATATTAGGTACCTATAATAAATTCCAATTAATCATATCATA
>NW_021770190.1:6477-9216 GCF_005508785.2 Acyrthosiphon pisum | reverse complement strand
TTTTTTAAAGTTACACCAAAACCAAATCGATTTCTCGAAAACAGATTTGCGTAAAAATTCCCGTTTTCTAATTTTCCTTTGTTTTCACGGCGCTTTTGAAAACTATTGGAAAAATTTTACTTTTGACCCCCCAAAGTACCAACTATATTCACTTTCCTATCAAAAAAGGTACTGATATAATATCACTGTTTAAGAAAAACGATTCTGAGCGGAGACGGTTTGTCAGTCTAGGTATTAGACATATTATATACTTATCTATGGTAGGTATTAAAAAAAAATTTACCTAAAATAGGTACCTATAATAAATTCCAAATTAATCATATCACAATATTCATTAGGTACTTATAACGCGTTATACATCAACAACAAACCGTGATACTATCATACATATATAATATTATACTTTAGAAGTTTCAAGTACCCACTAATAATATTATACAATCGTAACAAATAATTAAAATAGTTATTCTATGTTTTTAATGTGTAATTTCGTCTAAATTTGAAATTAAAATGACTATAAAAATAAACTGTGCTTATGTATTTTTTGGATTTTTTGCAGGTTACATAATTAACTATTTATGTGGAATCTTGTTTTAAATTTTCAATCCTTAGATATAAACGTTGAATATTTTATAAATTTTTAACTACGAAATAATTATTCAATTTTAAATTTGATACATTTTGTCAAAATTCGATTTTTAAATGCTTATAAAAAAAAATTGGCCAATGTATTTTTAATATTTTTCAACTTCTATTTTATCAATATTATATCAGGAGCCTTGTATTAATTTTTTAGATTTTTTGGCACAACAGATAAAACTTTAGTGATATTTATAGAAAAAAAAACTAAAAAAAAGGTGGGTAAGTGGATGTCGCTCTGCTGTACAGTAGGTTACAAGTGGGTCACTGTATAATGGATAGTATTACATTTGAATTCAATGATATATTATCACTGTATAAGAAAAACGATTCTGAGCGGAGACGGTTTGTCAGTCTAGGTATTAGACATACCTATTATAGGTATACTTATCTATAGAATTAAAAAAAATTGACCTATAATAGGTATCAATAATAAATTCCAAATTAATCATATCACAATATCCATTAGGTAACGCGTTATACATCAACAATAAACCGTGGTACTATCATAGATATATAATAGTATACTTTAGAAGTTTCAAGTACCCACAAATAATATTATACAATCACAACAAAATAACTAAAATAGTTATTCCAGGTTTTTTAATATGTAATTTCGTTCAAATTTGAACTTAAAATGACTATAAAAATAAACTGTGCTTATGTCTTTCTTAGAATTTTTGGAAACAGAATTAAATATTAACGTGAAATCTTGTTTTAAATTTTCAATCCTTAGATATAAAAGTTGAACATTTTATAAATTTTTAACTACAAAATAATTATTCAATTTTAAATTTGATAAATTTTGTCAAAATTTCAACTTCAAATGCTTATAAATAATAATTGTGCTTATGTATTTTTAATATTTTTCAACTGATATTGTAACAATGTATCAGGAGCTTTGTATTAAATTTTCACGCATTTTGGCCCAACAAATAAAACTTTATTGATATTTATAGAAAAAAAAAATGAAAAAAAATGAAAAATGACAATGTCCGTAAGCAGCTCAAAAAGAGTCAAGTTCTTTTAAAAATTTTATCGTATATATAAAATGCTAATATAAACATTCAGTGAAATTTTCAAGTTTCTACAGTCACTCGTTTTTTAATTACAACAAAATAAGAAAATCGTTACGTAAGAAATCGAGTGAATATCAAATGTTGTAAAAATATGAATTTCAAACGCCCATAAAAATTTAATTTGAGTTTCTTATAGAAATTTTTTTTTTGTTAAAGGTAGATAATCCTATAAGGAATCTTGTATTACATTTTAAAATCTTAGATTTAAAAAGAAATAAGGTGGGTAAGTGGATGTCGCTCTGCTGTACAGTAGGTTAGAAGTGGGTCACTGTATGATGGACAGTATTAAATTTGAATTCAATGATATAATATCACTGTATAAGAAAAACGATTCTGAGCGGAGACGGTATATCAGTCTATGTATTAGACATATAATATATACTTATCTATGGTATTAAAAAAAAATTGACCTATAATAGGTACTTATAATAAATTCCAAATTAATCATATCATAATATGTATTAGGTACTTATAAGTTATAACGCGTTATACATCAACAAAAAACCGTGGTAAAATCATAGATATATAATAGTATACTTTAGAAGTTTCAAGTACCCACGAATAATATTATACAATCACAACAAAATAACTAAAATAGTTATCCTAGGTTTTTAATATGTAATTTCGTCCAAATTTGTACTTAAAATGACTATAAAAATAAACTGTGTAAATGTATTTTTTAAATTTTTTGGTAACAGAATTAATTACTTATGTGGAATCTTGTTTATAATTTTTAATTCTTAGATACAAAAATTGAACATTTTATACATTTTTAACTACAAAATAATTTTTCAAATTAAAATTTGATAAATTTTGTCAAAATTTGATATTTAAATGCTTATAAAAAAAAATTGTGCCTATGTTTTTTTAATATTTTTCAACTGATATTGTAACAATATATCAGGAGCTTTGTATTAAATTTATACACTTTTTGGCCCAACAGATAAAACTTTATTGATATTTATAGAAAAAAAAACTAAAAAAATTGAAAACTGACCATGTCTGTACACAGCTCAAAAAG
>NW_021770190.1:5470-6377 GCF_005508785.2 Acyrthosiphon pisum | reverse complement strand
CAAACCGTCTCCGCTCAGAATCGTTTTTCTTAAACAGTGATATTATATCAGTACCTTTTTTGATAGGAAAGTGAATATAGTTGGTACTTTGGGGGGTCAAAAGTAAAATTTTTCCAATAGTTTTCAAAAGCGCCGTGAAAAACAAAAGAAAAATTAAGGAAAAACGGGAATTTTTACGCAAAATCTGTTTTCGAGAAAATCGATTTTGGTTTTTGGTGTAACTTTAAAAAAAATGACCGTAGATATATGAAATTTTGACTGAATGTTTATCTTAGCATTTTCTATACACCATAACATTTTCAAAATATTTTGATTTATTTTGAGCTCTTTATGGACATTTTCATTTTCCATTTTTTTTTTAGTTTTTTTTCTAAAAATATCAATAAAATTTTATTTGTTGGATAAAAAAGCTTGAAAATTTAATAGAAGGCTCCTAGTATATTGTTTCAAAGGCAAATGAAAAATATTAAAAATCGTTAGTCACAGTTTTTTTTTATAAGCATTTAAAGTTCAAAAAATGACAAAATATGGAAAAATCACGAAAATTTGCAAATTATTTCGAGTTAGAAATTCATAAAAATTTTTCTTTTTAAATCTAAGATATGAAAATGTAATACAAGATTCCTTATAAGATTATCTACCTTTATCAAACAAAAAATATCTATAAGAAAGTCAAATTAAATTTTTATGATCGTTTGAAATTCAAATTTTTACAACATTGGATATTCACTCGATTTCTCATGTAGCGATTTCCTTATTTTGTTGTAATTCAAAAACGAATAACTGCAGATACATGAAAATTTTTTCTGAATGTTTATATTAGCATTTCCTATACACCATAAAATTTTGAAAATAATTTGATTCTTTTTGAGCTGTGTACAGACATGGTTAGTTTTCAATTTTTTTA
>NW_021770190.1:2018-3304 GCF_005508785.2 Acyrthosiphon pisum | reverse complement strand
GTCAACTCGTCCGGTAAACGTTGTATCATATTATAACATAAAATATTTTTTCAACCACTGACTAATCTTAGTCCGAGGTTTCAACATTGTGAATCACAATATTCAAAATAAAAATAATAAACAATTTTTAAATTAAATTAAATTTTCAGTATTTTTACTATTTCATATTTTTATAAGAAATTAATAAATAAGTAAACCTCAACCAAAAAACACATAATGGATTATGAATTATAGAATTATTGAATATAATAATATTAAGTTATAACTATAACAGTGATCACTGATCACCAACGGAACCGGCTATTCTTCTTTGTCAAACGAATAAACGATACTACGATAAGTCATAAACTCGAATAGCAAGATTCAAGAAGGAAAATACCCATTATTGCAGTAACAATAATTTATAAATAAATCTATAAATAAACATCAATAAGCCATTTAATTGGCCATAGCCTATTAAACACTTAATAACATCAGTGGTTACAAAAACACAACACCACAAGAAACACATTTGCCGCGCGTTATAAATTGCACGGAATGCATGATACAGTTTGAGAACCATGGGCTGAGCATTCACACTCCATATTACATATTATTTTAATAACATCTATTTTTCAAAATTTTATCAATAAACTGAACTTAAAATTCATTATTATATTATTGTAACAATTTTTCCTATGAATAATTGGTTTTCGAGTTATTTTAAGAGCGTATACCCGCGTATCCGTACCAATACACCACTGAAGACTTTTGAAACACTGTGTACCGTACACAGTGTTTCAAAAGTCTT
Source organism: Acyrthosiphon pisum (assembly GCF_005508785.2). NCBI lineage: Eukaryota > Metazoa > Arthropoda > Insecta > Hemiptera > Aphididae > Acyrthosiphon > Acyrthosiphon pisum. The sequence goes on along the minus strand of NW_021770190.1, from coordinate 2,514 downwards.
CATCCGGTTATAATAACTAATAAGTAATAATATATACTCTAGGTAATATAGATACCTACTTATAATTTATAAATATAAATTTAATCGCCGAGGTCTAATTAACTATAGCAAATAATAATAAAATATATAGAGATGTTAAAATACGGTATTTTATTTTTGTTTTGTATAATACCGTATTATACAGGTATTATACCAGTATTATACCGTATAGAACCTTGCCGTACCTTAAATTATAGGAAATTTAACATAGGTTATAACCACATTGTTAATAATGAAATATGAATTATTTTAAAATGAATTAATCGAAAAAATGGGTAAAAGTCAGAAAAAAATTAAAAAACACATAATACAAGAAATATTTTAGACCTAATTCACCAAATTAATATTTAGTCATGCTACCATAATGTAGTACCATATGTCCATACACCTAGTGACTAGAAATAACTTAAATTTAAAATTTTTAATTTCAATTCACTTTTCATAGTAAATTATATTC
>NW_021770190.1:0-1968 GCF_005508785.2 Acyrthosiphon pisum | reverse complement strand
TTTTCAAAAGTTGTACCTTTTCTGAAAGGAAAGTGAATCTAGTTGGTACTTTGGGGGGTCAAAAGTGAAAATTTCCCAATACTTTTCAAAAGCGGCAGGAAAAACCTTAAAAAAATAACGGAAAAACGCGAATTTTTACGCAAAACCAATTTTTGACAAAAACGAAAACTTAATTTTACTGTAACTCAAAAAATAATTATTGTAAGCACTTGAAATTTGCAACAGATGTTTATATTAGCGTTGTCTATACAGGGTTAAATTTTCAAAGTGTTTCGACTTTTTTTGAGCTATTTATAGACAAATGAAATTTTCAATTTTTCTAAGTATTTTTTTTTAAAATAACGATAAAAAATTTTTGGTTGGATAGAAAACTTTGAAAATTTAATACAAGGTTTCTTATAAGTTGTTCTCACAGTGATAAAAAAAAATCCAAAATCGTTAGTCACAATTTTTTTTTATAAGTGCTTAAAGTTTAAATTTATACGAAATATGTCAAAATTGCGAAAATTTGCAAGTAATTTTGTGGTTGAAAAATCGTAAAATTTTTTTCTTTTATAACTAAGCTTTTAAAATTTGGTACAAGGTTCTCCATAAGTTTTTCTTTAAATATCTGTAAAAAAAACTCAACCGGACTAAGACAAAAAATTTTTAGGAGTGTTTGAAATTTAAATTTTTACAAAACCGCATTAAATAACGGTTTAGCCTCAAACGATTTTTGATATTTGTTATTATTCAAAAAGTATGAGTCGTAGACACTTGAAAATTTTACCAGTTGTTTAATTGACATTTTCTTTATATAGTTTTATTTTCAAAATATTTCACTAATTTTTAATCTATTTATAGGCAATTGAAATAATCGATTTTTTTTGATTTTTTTTTTATAAATGTTGATAAAAAAAAATTAGCTGGGACAAAATACTTGAAAATTTAATAGAAGGGTCCACATATGTTGTTCTAACTCCCATTCAAAAATTATAAAAATACATAGGCACAATTTTTTTTTATAAGCATTTAAAGTTCAAATTTTGACTAAATACGTAAAAATTACGGCAATGTTCAAATAATCTTAAACAGAAATTCATAAAAGTTTTTCTTTTTAATTCTAAGATTTGGAAATTTAATACAAGGCTCCTAACATATTTTTACAATAGCAGTTGCAAAATAAAAGGAATACATTGTCACAATTTTTATTTATAAGCATTTAAAGTTCAAATTTTGACAACATATTATGTAAAAATCACGAAAATTCGTAAATTATTTTATGCTAGAAATTCATAAAAAATTTTCCTTTTATATCTAAGATTTCAAAATTTAATACAAGGCTCATAATATATTTTTACAATAGCAATTGAAAAATAAAAGAAATATATAGTCACGATTTTTTTTTTATAAGCATTTAAAGTTCAAATTTTGACTAAATACGTAAAAATTACGGCAATGTTCAAATTATCTTAGACAGAAATTCATAAAAGTTTTTCTTTTTAATTCTAAGATTTGGAAATTTAATACAAGGCTCCTAACATATTTTTACAATAGCAGTTGCAAAATAAAAGGAATACATTGTCACAATTTTTATTTATAAGCATTTAAAGTTCAAATTTATACGAAATATGTCAAAATTGCGAAAATTTGCAAGTAATTTAGTGGTTTGAAAAATCGTAAAAATTTTTTCTTTTATAACTAAGTTTTTAAAATTTGGTACAAGGTTCTCCATAAGTTTTTCTTTAAAAATAATATATCCTAGACTGATATACCGTCTCCGCTCAGAATCGTTTTTCTTATACAGTGATATTATATCATTGAATTCAAATTAATACTGTCCATTATACAGTGACCCACTTCTAACCTACTGTACAGCAGAGCGACATCCACTTACCCACCTTTTTACTATTATACTTTTAACTTTTGAGTGAAACATAGGTTATAGATAGTACTATCATAATAGTACCATTATTCTGTGCTTTTACA
>NW_021770189.1:4854-4994 GCF_005508785.2 Acyrthosiphon pisum | reverse complement strand
CAGATCCACCCTTTGGTTTGGGCTCTACGCTGATCCTTCAGGAAGACAATTCCTCTACATATACATATATATATATAGATTTATTGACGAAAAATAATAAACAAAACAACAAAAATTCCTGATTACCAATAGCAACCAAT
>NW_021770189.1:0-4754 GCF_005508785.2 Acyrthosiphon pisum | reverse complement strand
ATAATATAATACACTATTATTATTTTAATCTGAAACAATATATTTTTTATTATTTAGTTTATTTTTATTCTGGACAGATGGCACCACAGTTGTATCTTGGACATCCAGATTTCCTACTTTTCCAGTGGATTTTCCTAAATTGTTCTTTCATAAGAACTTTGTCCTGATAATTACAACACAAAAAAAAAAGAATTAGCGAAATCAGTCCAGCCGTTCACGCGTGATACGATGACAAATGGAAAAAGGGACCCATTTTTATATATAGAGATTATTTATTATATCCTGTAAATTGAATTTATACTATAATATTATTATTTTTTATTCGTTTCTATTGTGATAAACAAAGAATTAAAAAAAAAAACACCATTGTAAAATCAGTAGCTTCCTCGCTCCACTCAGAATCGAAAAGAAAACTATATTATGTGTATATTTTACTTGTAACATTGACTTAGAATAAAACATCATTCAACATTTCTTTATTATATCAATTGGCACAGAGTTAAAGTTGACAGGACCCAATTAAAATTTACAGATAATTAATAAGCTTTTGACCAAAACTTATATTAGTATATATCTCTTAAATATTACACTATCAATCTTCCCCGATTGCCTTGCCATTATGTTTGTTAAAGAAAAATCTAGATTTTTTGTATAGGTACAAACTACAAATATTATAGCAGTGTTTTTGTAGAGCAATTCTAACGGAATCACATTAATTTCATTATAGCTTAAAAATATAGACCCAATGAGGTTGTCCTTCTTCAAAGATATATTTTATTCAAAATGATTCGTATATTTATAAATAGTTTGTTTTTATTAGAAATGTTAAGATAAAGAAAATCGCTTCTCCTGAATAATCAGTATTTTGGCAATTGTACGTGTTGGATTTTCACCCCTCAATTAGACAATGGTACCTCCAGAGATACAATGAGTACACCCTCAAGACTATAATAAATAATTGATAGTGGACTTAAAATCGAATGAATAATGAATATACTATATAGTGTAACAGCAATAGTTGTTGCATAATGTATAATAATATGCTTGCGTGTCGCAGCTTCAATGACAATACAAAATATGACAATATGATAATAATATGGACTGTTGGCACACGCAATCAATAATGAACTAGTTATTCGCACAAATTAACAATAATAATAACTACCAATGGTGGCTGGTAATGGCAATATAATATACTAATTGAGAAGGCTCGTCAGCCTTTTACCCGTAGCAGCCCCCCCTCCTCCCCCCATTACTTTTTTTTTTTAAACTGACAAACCATATTTATGTGTCTTCTTATTTAATTATATAAAAATTATTATTTTTAGGTACCTACTGTTATAGTATATTTTATAGAAACAACAAGTAAAAACCCAAATCCCCTGTGGTAATTAAGATAATATTACATGGTAACAAATACTAATCGCTATTGCAATATTGCACAAATATATTGAAATTATGCAGTTTAGCTCGATTTTTGGGAATTTTTTTCGGGAACCTATAGGTATATTTCAATGAGCTGTACCTACAATGGCGCATTCAGAATTTGACGGTTGGACTTAGTTCCAAGGTTATAAGTTTGTAACCTTTGAAGCAGGGACTGGAACCTTTATAATTTTATCGGTTTGGGTTTAGGTTTGGGTTCTCAAAAACCCAAAATTTTGGTTTCGGTTTTGGTTTTTAAAAATATCAAATTTCGGTTTCGGTTTAGGTTAATGCCGGTTTTAACACTTATTATTTTACTTTTTTTATTTTATTTTTATCAATAAAGTACTCTATAAAAAAAATTAACATATTAATAACCTTCATTTTGTGACAATATCTATTTGTAATTAAGTGTAACTATTTCAGAATTTAGGTAATGCTATAAAAAATTAATTATTAAAATAAAAATAAAAATATTTAAAATAAATAAAAATTATTATTAAAAAAAAAAAATAAGAATGAACTTTTGACTCACTTGAGTGACCTATGTTTCAGTTTGATATAAAAATGTATAACTTATGTATACAAATATAAATGTAAACAATATATAACGTGGTAACGAAGACGGAAGAACAGTTCAGTAGTAGGTACAGTTGAAGTGTATCGTACAGAGCATAGTATAGAGTAAAGAGTTAACGATACTTGCATTAGGCTTAGGTATTTAATATTATCAATGTAGGCATATAAGTAAGGCAACAATTATAATTTATAATTTATATGACATCTTACTTTGAATTCTGAAACACTTGTAAACGCCAAAGTTGCTATTATTTTCAGAAATTCTACATCAGCTATTGCGAATTGCGATTCAATAATAATATTGATATCGATTACATAGAAATTATAATTTGGATTATTGATATTTCTTTTATGAAAATTCTGCTGTACACATAATAATATTTATATTTCTTAGCATTAATAAACTTTTATAGGTCTACGATTTTATAATAATTTATTATTACTAATAATTAGTTATTATCTACTTACACCATAGATAAAATAGTTATTGGATTTTGAAACCGAAAAAAACTGTAAAAATCTCTACATTAAAATATAGGTTTCGGTTTCGTTATCAGTTCCTAAAAAAATGTATTTAAGGGTTCCGGCCCCGGTTTCGGTCCCAAGATTTTTAAAAGGTTTCGGTCCTAAACCGGTGAATTTCGGTACGGTTCCAATACCTGCTATGAAGTTTGAAATTTTTAGTATTTTACGTCTACACAGATTATTCCATGAATCTACTCGAAAAGGACATTTAAAAACTTTATTAAATAGTATGTAATTATTTATTTTAAAGTGTGCATGCATTTTATACATGTATACTATGTGTACATGTATGCATGATTTATACATATATACATGGTATACAGGTATACTTTGACAAGGACCCGATGATTGAATCAAGTTGATCGTGTTTCGTCGAAGTGTCTGGTGAGAAGTGCAGAAATGCTATGAGATGTATGACCATTGAATTTAAATTACGGGTTAGACAATTCACACACGATTTCTGGTAACGATAAGGGCAGCAGTAATAATTAACTTTATTGAAAACGAATATGGCTTGTTTGAGGCACAAACCATTATTTTTATCACTTATCAATAAGTGACTGAAGTTTCCAATTCCTGGTGAATGTAATATTTTACTTATGGTCAATGAGTTTAAAACTTTTTAATCTCCAATTAAATTGAAAATTTTCATTATTAATTCAACCCACGTGCAACATTAATATATTATTATTATTTTTTTATAGGTTGATATAAACTTTTCGTCTTGGGGTTCAACTGGTGGTTGGATACCAAATTATTATATTTTCAGAGGAAAAAAGGCATGCAGTAATTTAAGAAATCTTACTGGAAATTCATGGTTTACATTTGTCAAAGCGTTTAACATTCCAACTGATAGATGTCCAATACCAGTGGTAATATATGAAAACATTAAAAATAATGACATCATTTTATAATAACCATTATGGATACACGATATTTTATGACTTAAATATGGTTGAATTAATATAAAATATAATATAAATATAATTAAGATATTAAAGGACTATTTTAATCATAGAATAAAAATAATGTTATGCAAAATTAAATTGTGTGCCATTCGTTGTCTAATAATTATATATTTATAATTTATCACTAAATGTTTACAGGACACATATATTACATCAGGGTATGATTTGACGAAATTCGAAGATAATAATTTGCCCAAAGTATTTTTTTATGGAAAATATAAAGTGGTGGTACGCTATAAAAATGTGGAAAATAAAGAAGTTGGTTGCATGGTTTCGGAAATAAATTTTATACGACCATGGGAAACACCAATTTAATAAAATTAATACACACTCATAATACTTGTTATTGAGTTGCTGTAAAAAATAAAGGATATGGGTACTATATTATTATTTCTTTATTGTACACTAATATTGTTAAACTCTGCTCACATCTGTTATTACCGCTAGAAAATAAATAATATAATGATAATCAGTTATCAGCAACATCAATTTCGTTATTTTGATTTTTTTTAAATACGATTGTATAAAACGTTCTTATTTTTAAATACTTACTTTCATTTTCACAAAAAGTATATTATGCTAGCTTAGCAGGATGTTATAGTTTCCAAAATTAATATATAAATGATATAATATCATTGTATACGGAAAACGATTCTGAGTGGAGACGGTTTGTCAGTGTGAATTTTTTATATAATATTTATATTGTTATTACTTATTCATATATTAATACCGGTAAGTTATAACCAGTAAGTTAAATTAATATATTATAAAATTACAAAAAATTACAATAGTCGTATGTGTAATACATACTACTGGGAATTTTAACCTATTCAACAGACATTTAAGCATTATTTTGACTACTTACCGTGTACAGAAAAAAAAACACGCATCAAGGTAAAATCAATAAATTCATAGCTCCGCTCAGAATCTCAAATGCGATACTGTACCTACCTAAAACAAACCTTATGATCGCCCCAGTATTTAATTTATTACTATTAAAAAAAAAATTCTTCTTCTTTTATGGTTGATACTTGATAAGTACTCAAAAAGAGTTTACCCTAGTGATTTAAAAAATGTTCGTCACCACTGCTGGTATGTGTACCATTATACATTTATATGAACGACAGTGGTATGACTAAAAATGATAGTCTATCTATAACACCGTCCTAAAATAATTGTACATAAAATGTAAATGAAAATGTACATAAATGTTTACAATAGTAGCTGAAAAGTGAAAACTGGCTGAACCGTTAATCG
>NW_021770188.1:3041-4394 GCF_005508785.2 Acyrthosiphon pisum | reverse complement strand
GTTTAACTTTAATATATTTTTCAATATTTTTAACATATTTATTCTTCAATTTTGATATATTTTCATTCATTTTTTTCGGGACTTTTTTTTTCTAGTGTAGCACTTTTTTTCCGATTACCGTGGTATAATAACATAAAATAATCAACTTGAAATATATTCATAATTAATCACAGTTTATATTGGCTAATACCTTAATATTTACTAATATTATCAATTAAAATATGAAAAAATGTATAAAATAATATTATTTTGAATTTGTGAGGTGAGTGAGTAGGTAAAATTATTTCTTGCTACACCTGAAAAATATATCTTGGGCGCCACTGAATCTAGATGGTACTTTGGGGGGTCAAAAGTGAAAATACGTAAAATTCATGAAAATGTACAAATTATTTCGAATTAGAAGTTCATAAAATTTTTCTTTTTAAATCTAAAACTTGAAAAAGTAATACAACATTCCTTATAAGGTTGCCTACCGTTTTTAAAATAAAAAAAATGTCTACAAGCATATCAAATTAAAACTGTATGAGCGTTTGAAGATATTTACAGACAATTTCAAATTTCTATTTTTTATTTTTTTTTCTATGATATCAAAAAGTTTTAAATGTTGGTCAAAAAAATCGTAAAAATATAATAAAAGACTTCTGATATATTGTTAGAATAGCAGTTTAAAAATATTAAAAATCCTTAATCACAGTTTTTTTTTTATAAGCATTTAATGTTCAATTTTTGACAATATTTATCAAATTAAAAAATTAAAAATGATTTTGTATACTTTTATATCTAAGGATTGAAAATTTAATACAAGGTTTCACGTAAATAAGTTGTATATAAATTGGGTACTTTATTCATAATAATATCATCAAATGTATTATCAAATTGAATACAGATTTAATACAATCACTTAGAGTTACCCACTTGTAAACCTACTGCTGTACATATAAATGGAGCGTTTTTTTTATACGGAAAGGCACACCGGGATTCCTAAAAATGCTGATCAAAGATGTTTTACTTTTTAATACAAGGTTCCCGGGAAGTCGTTCTCTTAGAGATTTAAAAATATCTTAAATACATAAACAAATACATTTTTTTTTTATTTGAAAATAAAGTTAAACATGTATAAATAATGTTTATCAAACATTCAATGATTTAACATTGAATTTTAATTTTACATACGTATATCAATTGACAATTATCCATATTACAATAAAATATAATATTATATTATGAACAACACTTGTTACTTATTGGCTATTACGAATATATTTTCAGCAGAGCTACTTCCCTGGTTGATTTTTTACTGTACCGTTAAAATATATTGTATACAGTAGAACTTCGATTAACCGTCACTGTCGG
>NW_021770188.1:0-2099 GCF_005508785.2 Acyrthosiphon pisum | reverse complement strand
TTAAATTAATAAAAAAAATACAAATATAACTTTTGCCTACTTAATATTTATTATTTTTTTAAACAAGTATGTTTAATTTTTTTTTAGGTTTGACGGAAAATGATTGAAATACCTTGTTTGGAGTAACACCATGTTTTTTTTTTATTATTATTATATTAGCGAATTGCCTATTGTATAATGACATATTGTAAAAAATGTATTATTATTTTTTTTTTTACTTGTGTATAGTATATTTTACAATTAATATGCATATTGTAAAATATAATATAAAATAACAACTGCAGAACTGGCAGAACTACAATGTAGTTTATAGTTTATTATTTTACTATACAATATCGACTGTTTTTATTTTATACGATTATTTTATAGACACTGTACAATCATCACTCTTTCTAAACCTGGCAACACTGCGAATATCTTCATTAAATTACCTTAAACTTATTATACTTTATTAAATGTAATTTGTTAAATTGTAATTATTACTATTTTTATTATATTAGTGTGTTATTACCTACTGTGTTCGCACCTCTTCCACGATAATATATTGGTATTGTATTTTAATTATAAATATGCCCACTAATGTGTAAAAACAAATTATAAAAAATAAAGAAAAGTACTTATTGAATTAAAAAAAGAAACTTAGCGATAACATAAATTCCCCAGAAAAACTGTTGTCTCGACAGTTTTCTTCAAAATTGCTAATATCACACCAAAAATCTTTAAGCATGCTTTTAAGTGCACTAAAAGATGTGATATCATAAATAAATGCCGAGTAAATCGAATGAAAGTACACTTATTTTGTTTCGATAATTTATTTACTTGGCGAGAAATTATATACTACACCTTTGTGAAATATTTGAAGCTAAATATATTCATTCAGAATTAAATTCTCCATAATAAAAATACTTAAATAATTATTTTGTCCTATAGGTACTTACACGGCTACACCAAATGAGTAATATACGTAATACTTTATATTTTTATGCAAACAAATGCATAGTCTTAAAATAAAAATGTTAAGCAATTTTTATTAAAAAGTTATTGTGAGGCACATTTTATAAGTATCATTTTATTTCTTAAGATACAGCTGATTACGGATATTTATTTTTTCGGCCACTAAGACTAGTTAATTTACTTATATGGTATATCATTATCCATAATATTATTTATGCTATTAATATGCTATTTATTCCCTATGCTATAAAAGACTGTCCTACTGCCTTGAAGTATTATTACAAATTGTATTATTTTAATCTATTATGTAGTACTGCTAACAAACTTGACCATTTTGAAATGATTTTCCATGTTATATAAGTCGTAGTACAACATAATATTATTATGTTTGAATTAAAATGAATTAATTAAAAATTATCTTTGCATTGTATGTGCATTGTAAGTAATAGCATTGATTATAAATAATAATTATTATAATAGGTATTATATGTATTATATATAGTTATCGTTATAGTTATCTCCAAGCTTGCTCAGTTCAATTTTCATAGCATTGTTCATTGGTTCAAGAAATACTTGGTCCTATATCCATTGATTGTTGTTTCTCGTTGACCTTTTTTCGTATATCATAATATTTTCCACTTAAACTTGATTTATATAATTCACACACGTGTTCGTACTTTATACATATTATTGCTTACTTCGATAAATTAACACTGACCATCGGTTGTTATCTCGTTAATTTTATATTTCTCGGTAGAGTTCATCTATACCATATAATATACAGTCTACTATTCTCACCTTTTTGGGATTATTTGTTCATTAGTATCAATATTTCTCTCACAAAAAAAAACAAAATCTTAATCTAAAAAATAAAAACACTCTTTTACATGCATATTTTATAGCCACAATATAATATAACTATATTATAATGTATTCTTATAAAGATTGTAACTAATATAGCTACACTTTTTATTCATACGTACAACCTTGTAAGTACTGGTTTCTTTATAAATGTACCTACATAATAATAAATTAACAAAAAATACACTAAATTATAATTGGTATGTATTTTATATTATATATAAATAAGATTTCCCTTCTTGAGATAGTTACTTATTACTTGGAATATACAGAGTGATCTCCGT
>NW_021770187.1:4981-8405 GCF_005508785.2 Acyrthosiphon pisum | reverse complement strand
CTCTGAAAGACATCCAAAGGATTGAAAGGGTTCAAAACCGATTTCTTGCGTTCACTGGGTATGTCTTAAAAATTCCTCGCCCTCCTCATGACTACACATCAGTATCGACATTTTTAAACTTATCTAACCTTGAAATTAGAAGAAATATGCTAGATATAAGATTCTTAAATAATTTAGTTTTGGGGAAGACCGATGCTAGCCGTCTACTCGAAATGGTTAAATTTCATATAGGTACCTAGAAATGGGTCCCGTAGTAAAATAATGTTTGAAATCAGCACTCGTAGAACAAATTATCTTTGCAATGACCCTATCCAAAGAACTATGATTAAAATTAACTTAGATCCAAGACTTTTGGAATTTTAGTCAAAAGTAAAAAGTAAAATAAATCTTAGACACGGACCACACAATGTTTTGTATTTACTTAATAATAATAATAATATATGTATTAATTATACTTTTATTTTCATGTTCTATCAGTACTTAAGATATATTATACTTATAAGGTTTTTTATATATACTAATTTGTTATCTAATACCTACCAATATTAATGTATTTATCTCTGTTAATTGCCGTTAGGCGTTGAAATATATAAATAAATAAATAATTACGAAACGTATTTGAAAATAAAACAAAATTTAATAAAATACTGAAATATTTCACACATTTGAAATATTTGTTTTTTTTTTAAAATTTCATGAAATTTTCAAACACTTGTCGTATTCCAAAAAAACGTCGCAACGGTTACATAGATTAGCACTCTGAAAAAATATTCTTAGTTTCCATAACATGAACGAGGGATTCCCCCAGGCACATAATTATAATATTATATTTAGTTTATTAAATATTCTAGTTTGAAATTTTAAATATTTTCAAAAATTGTAATAACTTTTATTATAATCCAAATTACAAAAATTAAAAGAAAGGTGGGCAAGTGGGTGCCGCTCTGCTATACAGTAGGTTAAAAATTATAATTAGGTTGAGAAATAGCCATTATTTCAACTACTTATCTTGTACACAAACACAAAACATTTAAATGTAAAAATTATAACGCAGAGCGTAATAAAGTAATAAAGTAATAAAGTCGTAGTTCCCGAAGTTTCAGACTTCAGTAAAATTTAAATTGCCGCCACATCAGCCAGAAGTACCACAATAATATGTAATAGATAACCGTTCTGCCTTATCATTAAGATCGGCCCTTACAATAAAACATAATTTCAAAATTCATAAAAACCGTCAGTTGCTATCAAATTGTTATCAAATGATTAAAAATATAATATTATTTCATTGTTCGTCGACTTTTGAATTAATCAATTATTAAGTAGGTATTAGAAATTTCAACAGAAATACAGACTACATTTGTGCAAAATTGTATTCATACGTATTAGTAAAAAATTGCCATGCATAATTGTATTCTTTTTAATCAAACATATCCAAAGTATCGCCTTGCCAAATTACCTACGTTAGTTTTCATTTGTAAGTATTATTTTCTAGTTGTACTGATTATATTTCTTAGTAATATGGGGCCCGTATAATTTGCTAATTTTTTAACAAATATAGATTTCCAAAAAATAAAATAGAAGGAAATAATGGCTAAATATCTTCATTTAACATAATTCATATATTAGGTATTTAATTATTTTTACAATTTGCATTTTCAGAAAATTTTGTTTCTCAACGATGAGTTAGAAGAAAATGAACAGACGAATAAAAGATTTGAAGTCCGTACAGTTGATGATTTTAATTCACCCAGAAAAGTCTTAGATACCCAATAATGTCTAATTCATACATTTAATTGTGTGCGTGGACATATTATATTCAGCCCGTTTGGCCAAAATAAATTAATAGATAAATAATTATATGTTACAATCTTAAAATATCCATGACTTGTTTTAAAGATAAATTACAAATATAACAATTAGTGCTTGACCTCATAAGGTTCTTTAAAAAAAATTCTTGTCTTAAGATTGATTATAACATTATGTCATATCACTCTAATACTATAAGACTAACGGTACAAAACTGGATCTACTGTACACACATTTGCATGTTGCTCGTTGTGCAATTAAATAAGACAAATGGTGCACTGTCATTATTTTAACAAAGTTTTAATTTTTAGGTAATACAATTTTGCTGAGCAAGAATCAAATTTTAATAACGCAGAGGTCCTAAACATATTTGAATTGCAAAGAAACACATAACTAGTTTGTACATTGGTGTCTTTTCTGAAGGGAAAGTGTATCTGGTTGGATGCGTTAAACAGGTAAGGACTGAATGTTCCCAGTTGTTTTCAAATACATGGGGAAAAATATAATAAATGATTGAGGAAAAATGATTATATTTTTGACAAACATTGATTTTCTTTTATTGGTAAAAAATACCTAGGTATAAATACATGATTTGTTCGCCGAATGTTCCTATTAGCATTTTCTATACAGCATACAGTATTCATATATTTTTTACAATTTGCATTTTCAGAAAATTTTGTTTCTCCAACGATGAGTTAGAAGTAAATTAACAGACGAATAAAGGATTTGGAGGCCATGATTTTAATTCACCCAGAAATAAGCCTTAGATACCCAATAATGTAAGTGTATCACTCAAGTATCCAATTTTAAATGTTTGCCAAAACCAAAAGTTACTTAATAGTTAATCATTTTTAGCTCATACAATGGATTATACTCATTATGGTTATAAAACTGAAATATATGATGTACCACATACAAGGAGCTAGGTTGTGGAGCCAATGTACTGACAATTTTTCGGACGTTGACTTTCTTGAAGAAATGGTGAGAATATTGTTGTTAAGTTTTTATTCCAGATCTATTTTACTGTGCTATTAGCTAACATACCTACCTATTCATGGGACACTTTGTATAATATCTAATTGTGCGAATTGTGTTCGTGGACTTATATTTGTATCGAAAGGGCTTAGCCCGTTTAGTCAATATAAATTAATAAATGAATAATTATATGTTACAATCAAAAAATATCCATAGCTTGCTTTAAAAGTAAAAAACAAATAAATGCTCTATAAGGTTTCTTAATAAATATTTTTGCTTTTAAGTTTGATTATAATATTATGTCATATTACTATAATATTAGACCTAACAGTTCATAATTGGATCTACTGTACTCTCATTTGCATGTTGCACTGACATATTTTTAACAAAGTTTTAATTTTTCAGGAAACACAATTTTGCTGAGGAAGAATCCAATTTCAATAACACAGTGAGCCTCAACATATTTAAATTGCAAAGGGACACGGAATTCGTTTGGACTTCAGTATCTTTTCTGAAAGGAAAGTTAAACTAGTTGGATGACAGGTAAAAATTGAAAATTCCCATATATTTTCAATAACATCAGGAAAAACAGTTTTTTTTAGCATTTTTTGTACACCATACAATTTTTAAAACAATTTTACTA
>NW_021770187.1:4656-4881 GCF_005508785.2 Acyrthosiphon pisum | reverse complement strand
TTTTTGAGCTTACTATAAACATAAGAAATTTAGGTGGAATTACATTGAAATTATTACTTTTCTTTATTTACTGTTATTTTAACAAATTATTTAATGCCATATAATAAGTTGTACACCTTAATTATTGGCATATGTTGTTATGAATTGTTTATTTTATATATAATTTCACATTTATTTATAATACATAACTTTCAGGTCCATATGTTGTTGTTTAGTCAATGTGAC
>NW_021770187.1:3409-4606 GCF_005508785.2 Acyrthosiphon pisum | reverse complement strand
ATTACATATTTTATTACTTTTATGTTTTTAGAGTTTACACACTTTATTTTGCCTGTGTCTTCTTCTAAACAATTATTGAATCAAAAGGCACCTCCAGCTGTTATTACACATATAATTTGTGAAGTCATGACTATTGTACAAGATTTTTTGCCAAACACTTCACATCTCAGAACGTTTGGCATGAGCTGTGAAAAGATATATGTTGAAGATTTTGCTGATAGGCTGTTAAAACACATGGGGTGTCCTTCATACATACATACATACATACATACATACATACATACATACACGGTTTGTACATGGTAGTAATATTAATTATCAAATTTAATTATTCATGTAAATTATAGGTTTACTGGTCGCCACATCTGTTCCCATTAATGGAACTTACTTCTCAACTAGGAAAAGACTAGGACAAACTTCATTGAAAGAAAAGTAAGCGAACACTAATAACCTTCAGTTACACTCTGAATTATATTTGTGATTAAAATTATTTGTCGATGACTTATTTATAATTATAAAAAAACTTTATTTTTACATTTTATAATTAAAGATAAAAGTTATATTTATTAATTATTATAATATCATAGTTTTCATATTAACAAAACTTTAAACTAAATCTTATGATTAATATGTTAATTTCAACGTTTTAACTTAAGTTTTACCGTTTTTATTTACATTTTCTCATGATTATAGTGCATATTTAAACGTGTTTGCATATTTATTCTGGTTGATGGTATATGTGAGCACAAAATTTGACCATAACTATTTAAACCATGAAACTTTTGGGCTGCCTATTTTTCGACAATTAATTGATTTTTTTTTCATTTTACTATAATAATTGCATATTTCTGTTTTTTTTAGACATTTTTGAATTAATTACTATTGCGATATTGTCAAAAGAAACATATTTGGGAACACTCATTGTTTTCTTATAACATAATAGGCTTCTTTTTTTCTATATGCTTTCTTGCAATTCATTCAGTTGTGGCATTTTAATTTTGAATATGTTTTTTGTTGGCTTGTTTTGAGCTGTTTACGATTATACTCAGTTTCCAACTTTTTAAGGTTTTTTTTTTTCTATAAATGTCTATAAAATGTTATTTTTTCGGTAAGAAAGGTTGAAAATTTAATACAAGGCTCTTAGTTTATTTTTACAATGACATTTGAGAAATATTAAAATTCATAGGAACAATTTTT
>NW_021770187.1:2006-3359 GCF_005508785.2 Acyrthosiphon pisum | reverse complement strand
TCATTAAGATCGGCCTTACAATAAAACATAATTTCAAAATTCATAAAAACCGTCAGTTGCTATCAAATTGTTATCAAATGATTAAAAATATAATATTATTTCATTGTTCGTCGACTTTTGAATTAATCAATTATTAAGTAGGTATTGGAAATTTCAACAGAAATACAGACTACATTTGTGCAAAATTGTATTCATACGTATTAGTAAAAAATTGCCATGCATAATTGTATTCTTTTTAATCAAACATATCCAAAGTATCGCCTTGCCAAATTACCTACGTTAGTTTTCATTTGTAAGTATTATTTTCTAGTTGTACTGATTATATTTCTTAGTAATATGGGGCCCGTATAATTTGCTAATTTTTTAACAAATATAGATTTCCAAAAAATAAAATAGAAGGAAATAATGGCTAAATATCTTCATTTAACATAATTCATATATTAGGTATTTAATTATTTTTACAATTTGCATTTTCAGAAAATTTTGTTTCTCAACGATGAGTTAGAAGAAAATGAACAGACGAATAAAAGATTTGAAGTCCGTACAGTTGATGATTTTAATTCACCCAGAAAAGTCTTAGATACCCAATAATGTCTAATTCATACATTTAATTGTGTGCGTGGACATATTATATTCAGCCCGTTTGGCCAAAATAAATTAATAGATAAATAATTATATGTTACAATCTTAAAATATCCATGACTTGTTTTAAAGATAAATTACAAATATAACAATTAGTGCTTGACCTCATAAGGTTCTTTAAAAAAAATTCTTGTCTTAAGATTGATTATAACATTATGTCATATCACTCTAATACTATAAGACTAACGGTACAAAACTGGATCTACTGTACACACATTTGCATGTTGCTCGTTGTGCAATTAAAGAAGACAAATGGTGCACTGTCATTATTTTAACAAAGTTTTAATTTTTAGGTAATACAATTTTGCTGAGCAAGAATCAAATTTTAATAACGCAGAGGTCCTAAACATATTTGAATTGCAAAGAAACACATAACTAGTTTGTACATTGGTGTCTTTTCTGAAGGGAAAGTGTATCTGGTTGGATGCGTTAAACAGGTAAGGACTGAATGTTCCCAGTTGTTTTCAAATACATGGGGAAAAATATAATAAATGATTGAGGAAAAATGATTATATTTTTGACAAACATTGATTTTCTTTTATTGGTAAAAAATACCTAGGTATAAATACATGATTTGTTCGCCGAATGTTCCTATTAGCATTTTCTATACAGCATACAGTATTCATATATTTTTTACAATTTGCATTTTCAGAAAATTTTGTTTCTCCAACGATGAGTTAGAAGTAAATTAACAGACGAATAAAGGATTTG
>NW_021770187.1:0-1956 GCF_005508785.2 Acyrthosiphon pisum | reverse complement strand
ATATGTCAAATATTAATCCATACTAAAATAATTACTGCAGGTATTTCAAAACAATACATTGATTATATCTAAAGTGGATAGAACGGACGGCGGTCAATATAAGTGTGTGGCGTCCAATTATCTTGGACGAAAATCTTTCGAGGCGATGGTTAACGTATACGGTAGTATCATGTATATCTTAATACAGTCATAAGTATATCATTATATTATCACACGAGTTGTAAATCTTATATGACTTTAAAATTCCAAAAAATCAGAATTTTCATGATGCATCCTTCGTCAATCACTCTTTGTGTGATAAAAATACCCTATATTTATAACCAGGCGTGGATATAGAACTTTAATAAAGGGAGATCATTTTTAATACAAACTACAAAAATGTATTTAAGTTTAAAAAACACAAAAACAATATCAACAATATCAAACAATATTAAAAAAATAAAATCAATATTTCGCATATAATGTTCTGGCCTATATTGTATATCCATTTAGAATCTTACCCATCACTACAATTAGTAATCATTTTAATTTTACACGTAATACAACATAATAACTAACCGATACAAAAGACAAAAGTGAATATGATGTTTAATGACAATTAAATTAATAAAAAAATACAAATATAACTTTTGCCTACTTAATATTTATTATTTTTTTAAACAAGTATGTATAATTTTTTTTAGGTTTGACGGAAAATGATTGAAATACCTTGTTTGGAGTAACACCATGTTTTTCTTTTTTTATTATTATTATATTAGCGAATTTACTATTGTATAACGACATAATATTGTAGACAATTTATTATTATTATTATTTTTGTGACTTGTGAATTGTATATTTTACTATTAACATGCATATTGCAAAATATAATATAAAGTAACAACTGCAGAACTTCAGAACTACAATATAGTTTATAGTTTATTATTTTACTGTACAATCGACTAATTTTATTTTGTACGATAATTTTATAGACACTGTCCAGTCATCACCAGTAGCGTAGCGAATCATGTTTTTCAGAAGCAATTGCTTCTGGTTTCTGGGGGTTGGTGGTGGGTCATAACCTCATAAAGCCCATACACACGGTCAGTCTTTGAACTTTATTTTGGGTGCTACCCCAACCCCCTATTTGAGCATATGAGTATCGTATACATCAGTTGGAGTTGGGTAGGGTAGATCAGAAATAATTTGTTTGCTTCCATATGATAAGTTCGCTACGCCTCTGGTCATCACTCTTTCCAAACTTGTTAACACTGTGACACTAGAAAAATTGTTATCTCGACAGTTTTCTCAAAAATTGATGATATCAAACCAAATATCTTTTAATTAAAAAAATTATTATGAGGCACATTTTATATAAGTAGGATTTTATTTCTTAAGACACACCTGATTACGGGTACATATAGTTTCTTCCAATAAGACTCATTAATTTACTTATATGGTATAACATTATCCATAATATTATTTATTATTAGGTGATATAAAAAACTGTCCTACTACCATGGAATATTATAAAAAAAAATGTAATATTTTAATCTATTTTGTTGTACTACTAACAAACTTAATCATTTTGAAATGAATTTCTATGTTATATAAGTCGTATTACAACATAATATTATGTTTGAATTAAAATGAATTAATTAAAAATGATCATGTCAATCTGCACAGTATGAATTCCTATTATAACAAACTAAATTTTTTTAAAACTACCTTTCAATTTATGATGAATAATTTATAATATGAAACTTTTTATATTTATCCATATCATTTGATATATACCATATTAATATCATTACACTATAACAATTGATTATATAATACAATGCTATAACTAAATACTAAATTACTAAGTTACAGCAAAAGCCAAAATTTGATCTTCATTAAGGAACCTGAAAATTAAAAATATATATTATATAAGTAGGTAAGCTTCTTTCTATTTTTTATATTAAATGATTTTTT
>NW_021770186.1:225-405 GCF_005508785.2 Acyrthosiphon pisum | reverse complement strand
CCATAGAAGTGTAATTTTATAAAATCTTTTAACTAATTAAAATGTATATTATTACACTAAATGTCTATATAGATAATTCATATTGAAGGTAAAACGGTAAATAAAAAGGAATATGATATAATATATAATAAAAATCCACATTATTCCACTCCTTTTAATCTATACAAATTAAGACATCTT
>NW_021770186.1:0-125 GCF_005508785.2 Acyrthosiphon pisum | reverse complement strand
CGTGAATTTATGCTGTGTTATGAAAAATCTGCTAATTCGTGAGTAAATATTGATTTATAGTAATTTCTGGTTTATGAAAAATTAAATTTCTCAAATATAGAAAATATGTTTTATTATTTGAAAAA
>NW_021770185.1:3501-3736 GCF_005508785.2 Acyrthosiphon pisum | reverse complement strand
TATCAATAAAGTTTTATCTGTTGGGCCAAAAAGTGTAAAAAATTAATACAAAGCTTCTGATATATTGTTACAATAGTAATTGAAAATTATTAAAAATACATAGCTACATTTTTTTTTTTTACAAGCTATTAAAGATCGAATTTTGACAAAATTTATCAAATTTAAAATTGAATAACTATTTTGTAGGTAAAAATTCATAAAATGTTCAACTTTTATATCTAAGGATTGAAAATTT
>NW_021770185.1:3019-3401 GCF_005508785.2 Acyrthosiphon pisum | reverse complement strand
AAAACAAGATTTCACGTAAATAGTTAATTATAGTAGTATATTTTGGGGGGTTCAGACCGCACACCCTCCACACCCTCCACACCCTCCACACCCTCCACACCCTCCGCACCCTCCACACCCCCACGCCACCACACCCTACACACCCTCCACACCCTCCACACCCCCACACCCTCCGCACCCCCACACCCCCACATCACCACGCCTCCACACCCCCACACCCCCACACCCCCACACCCTCCGCACCCCCACGCCACCGCAACCTCAGCAGCCTATCGTTCACGTGTGTGACGTTGTTATCAGTAAGTGTAACCTTATCAGTGATACCGCAACCGTAACCTTATCAGTAACCACTCCTCATCAGTGATAACGATTATTCGTAACG
>NW_021770185.1:0-2969 GCF_005508785.2 Acyrthosiphon pisum | reverse complement strand
TTAAATTTTCAAATCTTAGATTTAAAAAGAAAATTTTTTATGAATATCTACTCAAAGTAATTTGCAAATTTTCGTCAGTTTTAAGTATTTTGTCAATATTTGAACTTTAGATGCATATAAAAAAAAATAGTGACTATGGATTTTTAATTTTTTTCATCTGACATTGAAACAATATACTAGGAGCCTTTTATTAACTTTTCAAGCTTTTTTAACCAATAAATACAATTTTATTGATATTTATAGAAAAAAAAACTAAAACAAATGAAAACTGAAAATGTCCATAAACAGCTCAAAATAAGTTAAAATATTTGGAAAATTTAATGGTGTATAGAAAATTCTAATATAAACATTCAACCAAAATTTCGTGTACAAACGGTCATTTGTTTTAGAGTTGCGCCAAAAATCAAAATCGATTTTTTTTAAAATAGTAAAAATTCCGGTTTTTCTTAATTTTTTTTTTTTTGTTTTTCACGTCGCTTTTGAAAACTCTATGAAAACTTTTGACCCCCCCCCCCCCCCCCCATAATACCAACTAGATTCACTTTTCTATCAGAAAAGATACTGTTGAAGAAAATCCATACATTTTTACTGTCCTAAAAGGTGATGACAGACACAAAAAAAAAATTTAAAAAATTAAAAAAGAAACACATCATTGTAAAATTAATACATTCATCCCTCTGCTTAGAATCTAAAATACATAAAAAAAAACACTGTAAAATTAATTCATTCATTGCTCCGCGCCGCTCAGAATCTAATATTATTATTTACAAGATTTAAACATTTTTCATTGCTATCAATAGATTAAAAAGAGTCAAAATTGTTTGAACATATTTTGATATAGGTATGATAAATGGTCGTTTTAACATTTGGTGAACATTTGAAGTGTCTTCAGAAATGTACATTTTTAAATGGATTCCTATTTCTCATACAGACATAAAACAGAGATATAGTTCAAATATCCAAGATTATTATAACAGGTAGTCATGGAAATATTTTGAAATTCCATTACTGAAACTTATAATTTATAAAGGAACCTTGCATTAAGTTTTCAAGCTTTTTTGCCCGACAAATAAAATTATATTGATATTTATAGAATAAAAAACTAAAAAAGTTGGTAACTGATAATGTCCGTAAGCAGCTCAAAAGAGTCAAATTATTTATAATTTATCATTTATTTTGATAATTTTATCATATAGGTATAGAAAATACGGATTTAAACAAGTGGTGAAAATTTCGTTTAAATACGTTCATTTGTTATAGGGTTACAACAAAAACCGAAATCGAAGCAGTTATACTACCCCAAACGGTAGTGACAGACACAAAAATAAAAAATAAAATTTATAATTTTAAAAAAAAACACACACATCATTGTAAAATTAATACATTCATCGCTCTGCTCAGAATCTAAAATATTCAAAAGTCACTTTTCTATCAGAAAATATGCTGATAAAAATTTATATCTTGTGGTTATTTTATCACTTGCTACATTTGATAAAATTTTCTATATAAATATTTTTACTGTTTTGAACTATTTACGGACATTTTCAGTTTCAAATTGTTTTCGTTTTTTTTTCTACAAATGTCAATAAAAATGTATTTGTTAGGTCAAAAAGCGATAAAAATCAATACAAGGCTCCTAATATATTTGTACAATAGACAATAGTAATTGAAAAATATTTTAGTTATTTTGTTGTGATTTAAAAATATTATCCAATGAAACTTTTAAAGTATATTATCTATACTTTATTTTACACACGCAATAACATTTTCAAACGGAATTTTCTTTGAAAAAATTAATACAACCTACTTTATTTCTAATGTTTAATAGTAAAATAAGCTACGCTGGGTGTTCAATAGTAATAATAACATAAAATATATTTAGTTATATCATTATCATTACACTATAAAACAACATAACAAATTAATGTCATAACACTACCGTATTAAATATGTTATTCTTAGAACCTAATAAATATATATAGCATGTAGGTACCTACTAAATTTTAGTACCGTCTAAATTACATATTATATCACTAATAATAATCATATTATAAATTGTAATTAATATGACAAAATGTGCGTTAACAAAAACACATATTTTCGTACCCATGTACCTTTTTAAATAAACAATAACAATATGAAATCGAACAATAATAGTACGAAAGGTCAATGATATAAATGAGACCTAATTTCGAAACTACAGTCAGTCTGTTCTTAGCAGACTAGCAGTCCAATACCTACTCTAATCCGCCCTCAACAGCATACCTATTCCATTCAGAGATAGTTACAAAACTAAGCCACTATAAGCTTTAACTTTGATATGTTGACCATTGCTACTTATATATAATTAATACTGTTGTAGTGTTGTATATAAGTTTAAAAAAAAAGGTGTTTTTAAGTCACTAACTCACGACTCACCTCAAGAGAAATCACTTCCTCTTGCCCACTGCACACAGGTAAGAAATTATATTAATATATTTATCCAATAAATAGGTAGTGTCGTAGTGAACTGTATTACTGTATAATATACGGTAAGCCCGTAAGCCCAAGTACCTAACTTTAAAAAAATAACCGGATTGTATATATCTATATACTCACTGTCTATTTAGTAATTATAATTATATAAACTCAATAATACAGCTTCAAAAAGACCTTTAAAAGTTATTAGGGAACTTTTCTACTTCACCGGGCACCCTTTTTTCTGCAATTTTTTTTTTTGAAACTTATGTAGCTTAGTACGCTGAAAACGATGGTGAAGTCAGAATTTGGAGCACGGACTTAGTTTTTAAGTTATGGCCTAATTAAGTTAACTTTTTCTCGATTTGTATGCATTTTTATGCAAGAAATTTTTTTATGAATTCTTAATTAAAAGTAATTTACTAATTTTCGTGATCTTTCCATATTTTGTCAGTTTTAGATTCTGAGTGGAACGATGAATGTATTGATTTTACAATAATGTGTGTTTTTTT
>NW_021770184.1:269-540 GCF_005508785.2 Acyrthosiphon pisum | reverse complement strand
TTATGAATTATATAAATGCAAATCCTATAACTGTGTCTAGTCGCAATATTGTAACTATTACGATAACTATCACACAACCGTTATAAGCTAGGGATATGTAAAAGAGTATCTTTTATATTTGTATCTAGGTACTAGATAGTTACTATCTGTAGTTAATCTACATATTGTAAGGAAAAAAAATAGAACAATAAATTCAACTCATTACTTATGTAACTTTTTAAAATGATATTATATATAAATAAATTAAATATTCTAAGATTAGATATGGATC
>NW_021770184.1:0-169 GCF_005508785.2 Acyrthosiphon pisum | reverse complement strand
TACGAGGATTCATTATTTTTTTTACTTTACCTATCTACACAATTATTGATACAAGCATCGTTAGCGTAATAATTACGTAAGTACCCACTTTTATCTTTACAACTTTAATAGTTTAATAAGATGATGTGATTTTTTTGAACAAACTAATAGTAATAGGTACCTATGTTTA
>NW_021770183.1:15843-21098 GCF_005508785.2 Acyrthosiphon pisum | reverse complement strand
TGATGTACCTTGATTTTCTGGAGTAATTTGTGGTTCATCAGTATGCAATTGATTACTTTCACTTTGAGCATTTTCATCGGACATCTAAAATAAAGTATGGGGATTGTAAATAATTTACATAAGAAGAAATAAAAATAGTTATGAAAATGTAACCTCTTCGTTCAAAACCAATAATATAGCTCAAACTGGGGGAAAAAAACTAATAATATAGGTAAGTAAAATATGATAATGATACCACAAAATTATTATTATGATTGATTTAACATGGAGGATAATTATATTTATAAGTAGCTAATATTCATTTTTACTGCATTCCAATTTTATTAGTTTTTTTCTATGAATGTCAATAAAACTTTATTTGTTGAGTAAAAAAGCTTGATAACTTAATACAAGGCTCCTTATTTATTTTTTCAAAAAGATGAAAAATTGTAAAAATTCATAGTCACAATTTTCTTTTATAAACATTTAAAGTTCGAATTTTGAGAAAAGGCGTAAAATTCAAAAAAATGTTTTGAAAAAAAATTATCTTGAGTTAGAAATTCGTAAAAATGTTTCTTTTTAAATCTAAGAATTGAAAATGTAATATAAGATTCCTCATAAGTTTGTCTAACTTTATCAAAAAAAAAAATGTTTAGAAGAAAGTCAATTTAAATTTAAAATTTGTCGTAATATTATAAGGATTTTGTTATTTTGTTATAATTCAAAAACGAATAACTGTAGATAGGTACATGACAATTGTACTGAATGTTTATATTTTCATTTTCTATACACCATACAATTTTGAAAATATTTTGACTCTTTTTGAGTTGTTTGCGGACATAGTCAGTTTTCAATTTTTTTTAGTTTTTTTTTTTTTTAAAATACCTATAAAGTCATCATTTTTTTATAATAAGCATTTGAACTTTGAGTTTTAACGAAATACGTTTAAATGTGCAAAATTATTTTTGAATTAGAAATTCATAAAAAAATTTATATTGCTTAAATAGCAGTTGAAAAATATTAAAAATACATAAACGCAAAATTTTTTAGATTTTGAGCGGAGCGAGGAAGCTAGTGGTTTTACAATGGTGTTTATTTATTTCTTTTTTTTTTTCTTTTTATATCCTGTATACAAAATTTCTACCAGGAGGTTTTAACCCGCAATATTGTTATCGGTGGTCTAGGCTCCTTCGCCGTAATTATTAATAATAATATGTTTTTTATTGAATTGTCCGCGTAACTCTATAATCTGGTTGCCACGTCGTGATTAAATATTATGTTCTATATCGATATTTGTTTACATTATACGCGTGTTTATAACATTATAATATAATCATGATATTTAGCCATTTCGCT
The DNA here is from genome assembly GCF_005508785.2 of Acyrthosiphon pisum. Taxonomy (NCBI): domain Eukaryota; kingdom Metazoa; phylum Arthropoda; class Insecta; order Hemiptera; family Aphididae; genus Acyrthosiphon; species Acyrthosiphon pisum. Next base: position 19,763 of record NW_021770183.1, on the reverse strand, counting down.
GTGCGTTTTGGTAATTTCGTCGACAGATACCTGAGCCCTCGACATACGCACATTTGTCGTGCTTTATAATATTATATTTTTGTCAATTGTTTAAAACGCATTATTATTTATATTTATATTGGTCACGTATCCCGTCCAAAGTTGCAGAACACCACCTTCTTACATGTAAGTAGTCACCCGGCCAAATGCCACTAAATAGCCGGCAGCCCAAACAATATTACATATTTATTAGAGAATATTAATTTAATTTATTATTTCACAATAATAATATTAATAAATATATATAATTTTATACGTGCAGTGGCCCACTGGGAAATTTCCCGGTGTCCCGGTCGTCCAGTCCGCCACTACAGTAATGTCTGTCTGTCCTTAAAATCGTATAAAGACCAGAAACGATTTTAGCATAATATCATAAACTCTGTGCGAAACCATCGGGCAATTTTTAGCTGTTAAATTTAAAATAAAACGTCGAAACGTATAATTTAATTTATTGTGGGTAGGTATAGTTTAATGTAAGCTAATATAGGTACTTACATTACTAATGCGAATTGTAGTATATATCTACAAGGCGAAAAAAAAAGTTAAAAATGAACAATCGTCAATTACATTAATGCGAGACCTTTTGAGGTTTCATTCGGTGAAAGAACCTGCAGTTAGCGCAGTGCCGCAACTTGATACATATTGGTGAGTGTGCGACCTAATATATAGGGCCCATGTACAGAAGCACAACTATGGTGGAGGAGGTGCTAAACCTCCCCCGACTACGATTCAAACCCCTCCAAAAAATATTCCTTATTTATTTAGATATAATCTAGCGTCTTTTGTCTCATAAAGATCGTATGAGCATACCTATTGCAGGCTATTACAGTATTACCTATAACTGGCTACTGTAGGATTTAATTTTAGTCATAGGTCCTAGGTCAAGGCTTAGCGCATCAGGTTACAGAAAAAAGGCCGCAGCAAAGGCTTTACAGTATGCCTATGTAATGAAAAAAAAAGGCAAAATAAACAAATTTTTTTCATAAGCATCACAGAGTCCAATTACGCAATCAAACGCTATCCTCCGAAAGATTTACTATTTTATTTATTATATTTTTTCACTCATAAGTCATAACTGGTACAAAAAATACGTCCTTCTTTGTTGAATGTAACATTACAATTTTTAAATTAGTAAATATAAAATTAATTTTGGCCAACCGACTACCTAGTAAAAAGTAATTGAAAATTACCTATACCTATTTAAATACATGTGATACAATTATCATTACCAGTTATTATATTTTATTCACATAATAATTATACTTATAAGTTAACCTATGGTCTTAATATTATGTAAATTAAAATACTAGTTAATATAAATATACTTATATAGCTACCATAAAATTTAACAATAGGAATACTATTTTTTTCAGATTATGAAATAAATAAAATTATTGAAACTAAATTAGTTATGATATTGATACTGTTGATTTAAATGGGAAACATTGTTCTGTTGATTTGAAACTACAAATGTTACAGTTTATAAGAGGACATGATAATACTAGTTTTTATACGTTTACTATAAATAGCTATTCGTAGCCTCGGATTTCTTATTAATAAAAAAAAAAAAATAAAAAATATTAATATATGTCATTAAAATGACACCAAAATACGCACGATACGCGGTCCAAACCCTCTGTGTGGGACGTATTTTCGGGAACCGACGAGCTGCAGGTTATAAACTGGCAACGGATATTTCTTTTCGTTCGTATTTTATTCGACCTGTCCGTATTGTTCGTGATGTAACAGTATAATATTATATTATAAATGGGGGCCTGTGGGATTTAGTCTCGGACGAAAAACCGACACAAACGTTGAGGGATGAAAATAATAATAATAATAATAATTATGATATTAATATAATATTGGAATGTATTTTTCACAGACACATTATCGTCGTGTATGATATGTGCGTGTGGGTAACGATCGGTCGAAATGTTTTGCAACAATAAATTATTGAGTACTTATATTATTTTTTATTAATCTGAATTTCGGACAAAAAAAGGTCCGGCTCGATATAATATTATGTTATAGAAGGCACATAATATTATATCGTATTCGTTTGGTATATAATTTAATATTATGTTTTATAATCGGAACAGCTGCAACAACCCTCATCTCACTCTCACTCTATCTCTCTTTAGGGTGTAGATGCTCTCTACTCGTGGTCGGTGTAGTCTTTGAGTCTCAGTGCAAGGGATCTTTATAATATTATTATTATTATTATCTCGGAACGCCCGACGCGCGCATGCGCATTGCGCCAGCTGCAGCGACGTCGACGTGTTATAATATTAGTTAGGCATATTGTTAACAGCCGGGTGTTTCATTCATACATTTATACGCGTAAGTATACCTATTGAGTTCAGTTGTTATAATTGTAAATTTTATAGAAAACTGTATATAGGTACTGGCCGAAAACGGCGACGCCCGTAAATCTCGAGGAGATTGCATCTGTGCCTACTACACTGTGCCTAGATGTGAGTACAGAACAATCATAAAAAAAAAATAATAATAATATATTATACGGAATATAATGCGACTGCCGCCAGTGGCGGTGCAGGGGTAGCTACAAGCAGCAGGTGGGTATACGATTATGTATAATATATCGAGTGATTCATTTAACACAGGAGTACAGGACACTCGCCTTGCTTAAAAATGATCAATGTTTTTGAGAATATTTTCGGTAATCGTACAGTGTTCTGTTTACGGCTCGATACTTCGTTGGTGTGGTATGCTACGGTATGTACCGTAAAAAGTTACTTAGTACTTATAACTAACAAAAAAAAGGTTTACGGGTGTTTACCGTTTTAATCTTACAGATTAAGACAATTTGTCGAACTTAAATGTACCTGCTTTATGACATTGTATTGCTGATGATTATCATGGTGAAGTATTTTAATACGTTACATATTGTCAGATTGTTCTGCATAACATAACTTTATAGCAAGTTATGCTGTGTTTACGTTAAGTATCTCAGACAACTTCAAATAAATTGGCGATAATATTGTCACGTTGTATTTTAAATTGACATCTACCAATCTTTTTTAGTAGGTGGTTTCACAAATCTGCTGATTCACAAAACGAGGTTGAAGGACACAACACAGGTTAAAATAATTGAATATCTAAAAGTAAGTTATGGTGGGGATTGGTGGATATTTACCAATATAATTGCTATTTATTTATTATACCATTATTGTACCTAATAATATAAATATCAATAAAATTTTATTTATCGGGTAAAAAAGCTTGAAAATTAAATACAAAACGCCTACTATATTGTTCCGCCAATACCATTTAAAAAATATTAAAAATCCTTAAAAATTGAGAAAAAACGTAAAATTCACAAAAATGTGTAAATTATTTTGTGTTAGAAATTCATAAAATTTTTTCTTTTTAAACCTAAGATTTAAGAAAATTTAATACAAGATTCCTCATAAGTGTGACTACCTTTATCAAAAATATAATACCCACAAGCGAATTAAATTGAATTTTATTAACGTTTATACGTCTAGTCGACAAACCTTAATGTATAACATTATATTAAAACCGTCTGCATATATTTTTTTAGCATGCTTAGTAAGCACTTACTTATTATTAAGGTAGAGAAGTTATAGGATTTGCATGTTTTATTCTTGGCCTCTATTTTATAGCAAACCAAAATATAAATATAAATCATAGGCCCCCAGTTGAAATCTAAAATTTTTTTTTGCATATTTTTGCATATTTAAAAGATTTAAAAGAAAGTTGCATATTTCGTTATTTTGTGCATATTTCATGCATATTCTACATAAAAACTTAGAAAATTAAAATCTAGCGGGCCATATGGAGAACAAAAAATTCTAAACCGTCATTCTATAGTAGATAAAATGGTTCTCGGGCCG
>NW_021770183.1:12423-14752 GCF_005508785.2 Acyrthosiphon pisum | reverse complement strand
ATGCCTGCCCATCTTTTTTTTTTTTACATCAAAAGTAGTAGTAACTTGGGCTCTGATTTAATTTTACGGGGAGATGAAAAAAGTTTAACCAGGAATGTCTACTTTACAGTTCATTCGATCTTCTGTAATTTTCTTGAAAAAAATTTAAACAACTTATTAAAACGTTTTTTCTTAATATTTTTATATTATAATATTGTAACGGATAGTAACCGTTTACTCACAACACATAAATATCGTTATATATAAATAGTTAAATTCGGCATAAGCGATTAGGTAAACGACCTCCTTAAACAATTTGGCAATAGTCAAATTGCAAATACGCAAACACAACAAAAGGTTAAAGGGTTAATTATATAGTCAAAATAACCGAGTGGTTATTCGCGAGTCATATTTTCTAAACACATAAATCACGTATCTATTGACAGGATATGGGGATTGCCAATGCCACAAGTAGATATGCGAATATACGTATATGTACGCAACCTATAGACCAGGATGTGTTAACTGATAAACTATTAGTAATTCGCAGAAGAGATGACTTTCTGCACAACAACACAGATAATTAATTAGCTGTCAACACATTATAACGAATACTCAGATTAGATAGGAATATTGCAAATGCGTAGGTTGAGTCGATGGTCACACGGATCGCATCCGGTAGAGACAAGATAGCGAACCGATAGGCAGGGGGAGCAGGGACCCGAATATAAAAGGGAGCCTGAAACAGCCTGTATTCAGACGTGTCTACTCCAGAGCACAACAAGCACCTTCACGTCACTCTGTGTAGTAACTTGTCATTTATTACTGAAGAGCATTTAAATAAAACTACAAAGTATCTTTCATCTGTGTACATTCATTTATAACTACCCTGTCAACAACTTCATCATCAACACGAGCGGTCTCGCTTCCTGCAAAATCATAATATACTCGTAGTTAACGGCTATCAGAATATTAATCTGACCAGCCCAACATCGAGAATATTACACTGGCGCAGTCGAGTACGGAACTTTCAAGGAGTTAGAAGCGAGTCAAGCAGTCAACGCGGCGGATTTCAACTTCTGGGGTCGAGGCGAGCAGTCAATTCAACGTCAGAGGTCCAGTTCCGGTGCAGCGACTACTATCAACGTTTCAACTCCACGGAGGCAGCTCACACGAGTCACAGTCGAGGACCGATCACCCTTGACAACTCCGGAGAGAAAGAACGAGTCAGGCAAGCAGAGACAGACAAATAGACAGAATGGCCCAAGCAGTTGGAGCAACAGTATTGTGAGTTGACTAATTAAGTTGAATATAAAGATATTATAAATAAGATTAGAGCTTTTGGAGTGCACGTCTCACGTTGGTTTTTAAATTCTTAAAACCAGCGTTAAATTTTAGATATTATTGGTGAAGGTGTAATATTTGAATAAAAATAAATAAAAACAAGCTTGTTAGGGAAACATACGTAATTTTTGTAAAGGCAGCAGTAGACTGACCTAGGTATTTTTTGTAATAGACAGTAATAGACTGATCTAGTTTTTTTTGGTAGGCAGCGGAGGACTGACCTGGGAATATTTATTTTTGGTAGACAGCGGTAGGCTGATCTAAGAGTTTTTATGGTAAATAGACAGCAAGGGACTGATCTAGTGATATATAGTGATTATTGAGAATAGTGATAGACAGTGGTATAGGCTGATCTAAAAATTGATGCACGCGCGTAGCAATTGAATAAATATATTGAAATAATTGATGAATAATTTTTGAGTTGAAATAAAAGTGAATAATTGATGAATAAATATTGAATTGAAATAAAATTGAATTGAAATAAAAGAATTAAATTGAATGATAAATAATTGTTGGAAGAGAATAAATTGGTTGATAATAAATAATTGTTGAAAGAGAAATAAGTTGATATATTGATGAAAATAGATTTTGTTTTGAGTGAAAAAAGTTGACGTCAAATTTGAGAAAAAAAAAAAAGTAATTGTAAGGCTAGCCTAGAATAAGTATAATTATAAGATATAATAAAAATAATATTTGTGTGTGATAAATTAAAGTCGTTAAAAGTAAAGAATTAAATAATAAATAAATAGGTAGTTGAATATTGTTATAAGATTGCTGGCTTAGCTACCCAGTAATAGTTTAATAATATTCGAACGCGTTTTTACTCGTAAAAAGATCGCGGCGACGCGCCAAGGTTGCAGTAGTTTATAAAACTGTGTAGAAATACATACGCGGTATAGCAGTGAGTGTGTGTTAGTGAATATACATTACGGTGCGGAGAATAAATACGAGCGTACAGTGAGTGTGTGTGTGTAAACGCGCGCTATATACGACGCGGCACACGTAA
>NW_021770183.1:10128-12373 GCF_005508785.2 Acyrthosiphon pisum | reverse complement strand
GTTCATTTACATCCTCAAAAGGTAAAACATCAACATTCCATATATCCTGTGTGTCAATTTATAATATAGTTAGAATACAATACCAATAGAATAAAAAGACATTCGCTAGTGTTCGAGAGGACATCTATTTGGACGGGTTCTTTGAAGTATTGTCGTTCTAAATATATTATAAGGAGAAACACATATTCAATAATAATCTTGAGTATTGAATTTATAGTGTGATCGGAACACCTTACCAATAGAATAAAAAGACATTCGATAGTGTTCGAAAGGACATCTATTTGGACGGGTTCTTTGAAGTATTGTGTTCTAATCATAGTATAACACTCATATACTCGGCAAATATCCTAACACCACATCCACGATTATTAAGCATCGAATACGTGTTCTCATAAATAGATTGTGAGGCATTATATATATCAAATAAGAAAACAAATACTTACAAATAAATATTGAGGTGTTGCATAAATCAATCAATTAGTCATAACAAAGAAAATATAAATAATAGGATAATATCATAATATCTCAATACAAATCTTAAAAGATCAGATGCTAAATAGTAGAAGTGAGTCATATGTTGCAATAATAACGCGCATCGAACCACGAACGATAAAAGAACGATTCCGAATACATCCAGATCAACAAGCACAACGTTACAGCAGTCGAGGTAAGTGATACTATATTTGAGGGGTGGAAATCCAAAACGTACTATTGTCAAAATACTGATTTTTCAGGAGAAGCGATTTTCTGTATCTCCTTTTCGATAACTAATGTCAATTAACTGAAGCACTATAAATGTAAAGTATAATGAGTTAAAGTGATTTTTTTTTAAAAAAAGTTCATTTTTTAAGTATAAACCCTATTTTTTTGTCATATAAAAATGTACAATAATCCAAAACGTACCTTTTCCATTAATTTAATGGAAATAGTACGTTTTGGAAAATTTAATGAAAATAGTTCGTTTTAGAAAACCTAATAAAATGTACTCCAAAATGTGCTTTTTCCAAAATTAAAAATATTATTAATTACCAATTCAATGTTTTTGCATTTTAACGTTTTTTATGATCACCAGATTTCTAGATCTTGTCTTTGTATTCATATTTTATATTTTATAATATTTATTAATATATTATTATAAAACAATGTGAGTGTGCGTCGTGCGACTAAGCGAGCAACAAACAATTACTGCATCGTGGTCATAGAAAATATTCGCGGGAACATTTCATTATCAATATAAACAAACCGTTTATAAATAGACAAGTAATTTTGAAGACAAGGAAGATTTTTTAAATTATTTAATAATATATTATTTCTATTAAAAACGACTCAAATGTGTTTAATTATCTAGGATTATATTTTTAATTTAATTTCAAACTTAATGATTGTAATAATAACTTAATATTATAAATTATAAATTATATTTTAGTACGTTTTGGATTAACTATTTTATTTCCCTATACCTACAACATGGGCAATAGTACGTTTTGCCATAACGTAAAAAAAAGTACGTTTTGGAATAATTTACGGAAATAGTTCATTTTTGGTATAGTTAATGATTAGTGCCTATTCTTTTAACATGGGCAATAGTACGTTTTGGCGTAAAACTGGAAAAAGTACGTTTTGATTACCTAAATATAATTTCCATGAATGGAAAAGGTTCGTTTTGGATTAAGCAGTCATTTTTAACAGCTGATTTGACCGGGAAATAGTACGTTTTGGTCTATTCTGACAACACCAATCGATTTGTCGACGTTTTTTTTATAAGAATCGATATCTAACTCGTTTTTTTCAATTTTGGCAATAGTACGTTTTGGATTTCCACCCCTCAAATAGCATTTGTTATAATATATATATATAAATAGAGACAAAAATGTATAACAATTCATCAATCAAGAACAGCTGGTTCAATTTGGCTCAAATTTATTTTTAAGATGTTCGTAACTGCCAGGAAAAGGTTTTTACGAAATAAAATTTTAGGAAAATCCACCGGAAAGGTATGAAATCTCAAATCTGTATGTCAAAAATACAACAGTGGCGCAACAGTGCATTATATTATATTGGTTGCTATTGGTTAATCGGGCATGTTTGTTGATTTCATATAATATAAAAATGAATAGCAGAATGTGTTGCTAAGCGCAATAATTCTACTGTACGTGTGTTGTGACTGAACTCCTCGTAAATGGTTAGACCGATTTGAATGAATTTTTTGTATGCGTTTGCGTTTATTCATCTGATTTTAGTACGG
>NW_021770183.1:8784-10078 GCF_005508785.2 Acyrthosiphon pisum | reverse complement strand
AAACAATTACTGCATCGTGGTCATAGAAAATATTCGCGGGAACATTTCATTATCAATATAAACAAACCGTTTATAAATAGACAAGTAATTTTGAAGACAAGGAAGATTTTTTAAATTATTTAATAATATATTATTTCTATTAAAAACGACTCAAATGTGTTTAATTATCTAGGATTATATTTTTAATTTAATTTCAAACTTAATGATTGTAATAATAACTTAATATTATAAATTATAAATTATATTTTAGTACGTTTTGGATTAACTATTTTATTTCCCTATACCTACAACATGGGCAATAGTACGTTTTGCCATAACGTAAAAAAAAGTACGTTTTGGAATAATTTACGGAAATAGTTCATTTTTGGTATAGTTAATGATTAGTGCCTATTCTTTTAACATGGGCAATAGTACGTTTTGGCGTAAAACTGGAAAAAGTACGTTTTGATTACCTAAATATAATTTCCATGAATGGAAAAGGTTCGTTTTGGATTAAGCAGTCATTTTTAACAGCTGATTTGACCGGGAAATAGTACGTTTTGGTCTATTCTGACAACACCAATCGATTTGTCGACGTTTTTTTTATAAGAATCGATATCTAACTCGTTTTTTTCAATTTTGGCAATAGTACGTTTTGGATTTCCACCCCTCATATTACGATTGTAAATTATAAAATACAATATACCATAGCGCTACTAAGTAATTATGAATGATAAACCATTATCTTCTATCAGTGGGAAATATGAAAAAAGTAAGACATATTATGTCCTATAACATATGATAGCTTTTTACTCCATAACAATGTATCATATATTTTTGATATAAAAGACAATTTAATTATGAATGAGGTAATCATACTTTTACCCATCTACGAACATCGATTATTTCAATCATTCAATTTACCAACATAAATTATACGGTTACGCTGAAGTGTAAATATGTATCTATATTTAAACTATAATTACTATATTATATACTACATATTGATAGTTTATGAAATATCCTAAAAACATCTCACTAGCAGTAATTAAGAGTATATTATATATATATATATCATATTCAGTCACATCACGTCATCACACCTTATATAGTGGATTACCTAATATTAGTATTCAGCCTTAGTATGAAATTTATACTATATTAACTAGGTATACTAACAATAGCAATATTAGGTTTTAAGTATTATATTATGTACGTTACATATATTGATAACTTCTAAAATAACATGAAGTTTATTAGTAGTAATAAATAATATACGTGAAGTGTTTACCATACTAAACCTCACTATAGTGCG
>NW_021770183.1:2911-8700 GCF_005508785.2 Acyrthosiphon pisum | reverse complement strand
AAGATATATTCGGTATCATACACATATGTGAAAGATATTGATGTTATCGGTTATAATATAAAAATTAATTTTCATAATATAGTTGTCAATACAAAATGTTTTCGTATTAATTTCAATATAAGTGAAAAATATATCATTCTAATATTCATCGGGGATATGTATGGAACAACATAGCATACACATCTAGTAAAATATAAATATCAAACAATAGTGATATATATTGTATGTATCCATAGATAAAATACATGTCAGCCATGTATTTTACTAATACGATTTTATTACATTATAAGTGTCATATGTATAATATGTGTGAATATTTTTAATAAATAAAATATTCTATAAAGGCTCTGGAGAGAATCGAACTCTCAATCTCCGTCTTACATTTCGACGCTTTAACCAATTAAGCTACAGAGCCGGTATACTAAAAATGTGTATAATAATATGATATGTTTACAATAATATATTGATGGTAATACGTATGAGTGTATATACCTAACTCACAACAGATGGTTATAGTTATCACTAACTTATTATTAAATAATAAATAAATAAATTATATACATCAACCCAAAACCCCTTAAGTAATTCAGAGGAGGTAACCTCTTACTATGGAAGGTTGAGTTGACCTTCGTTTACTAGTGTTTTACCCTCATCACACTCAACTGTTTCATTTAATAAATATATTTCGAGTACTGTCACCTTCAGGATAATATAGATCGTATGCTAATAACTAAAACACTATTATCTTAAGATATATATATTGTTTTTATATTACCTACCTTATACAATTCCTACGATAAAATTACTAGAATACCTAACGCTGTTATTTTGATATATTTATATATTCATAAGATGACAATGGGGTTACACTCAGATTGTTATAATAAATAGAAAACATTCTCCAATTAAATTATATTATTTTTATTTATTAAGCATATCCACTTATTTATATAATAATACATAAATAAATAAATATTTCATACGAATGTAATATTAAATGCTCTTCCTCTACGCCCCTTAAATAATAAATTGAGATCTTTCTGATCCCTACAGTTGTACTCCAAAATATCTTCATCAGCCAGCTCGATTGATCGTGGAAGGTACACTTCTAACAGCTCCCCTCCTTCTCCGGTCAATGTACACAACACTGACCTCCCGTACTGTGTATCTTTGTTTAACATCCTTGAGACAGGATAAGGTCTGTCGACGACTAAATCGCTGACTGAAATAAATTTCACATTGCACTGCGTTGTCAGACTTTCCTTCAACGAGTCCATGATGAGTATACTCTATAAACAAATTTTATAATTATTACATGTGAAATATATGATGACTATGTGTTCTACATATTAATACACGTCTATAACCTATATATAATAATATATAATACATTGTATATGAATATCTAATAAATACTCACTCAATAGTTATCAGGCTGCAGGTGATTTGCTGTAATATATCTTTACTATCGATAGGCATTCAGCTTTAGTGGTCATCAAAGTCGTGTTGTTCTGATTCCTCTCAATTGCTTAGTAAACGGTAGACGAGTGATAATAAATGTATCGTTACCGACTGTATTTAAGAGATTCAAAATGCCCTACTTCAAAGACGTAGGTACTATACATATTCCTATATGAGATGGGTGGTAGGTTTATGACACTTGTTACTATCATTAAAACCATTCGACTTTACCTCATTAAAAACAACGATGGGCATATAACTACAATCATCATAGTGCTAATAGGGTTGTGTTATGATGATTAAAGGAATAACATTGTAAATGTATGTAAACGCATACGAAAAAATATTAGAAATTACATCGTTAGTGAGAATTAGTTATATATTACACCTAAATATGAAGTATACTAATATATATGTTAAGTATGACGCAAGTGAAATCAAAGGTTACACGAGAACATGTAATGATATATGTTACATGATCGTAATAATATAGTTAGTAATAATGTATTATACATTTACACGCATTAATTTTAAACAACTGAAAATTTCATATAAAACCACGTTATGAATGTTGAAGGTGATAGTATTTGATATATATTTAAACATAATATGTAAATGAACAGCTCGAGTATAATACGAGTAATACGGTATTGTACTACTCATAGATTTTAAGTGTAAAGTATTTTATAAATATTATAAAACTATGAATTTAGTGGAAAATAATTTAAGGTTAGATAATATTATATATATTTCAAAGCTTATGGTAAAATGGTAAAACTCTAGTAGTAAAATAGTAGATGATTCTATGAAAAAATTCAAAGTTAATCACTAAATTTATATGTATATTGTATATACTATATTTATGTATGTGTTATCTTCTAACTATGTATCTGATTATTAATTGTGTTTTAGTTATTAGAATATTATTTATTTATTTATAATTGTAGATTTTATGATTATATAATAAGTCTTATACAAATAATTATATTTTATTTTTTAAATCTATATATTATAATGTAAATCAATTAAAACTAGATAAATTGTAAAATAGTTGAAATAAATGTGTAAAGAATTCTTTAATAAAGTGTTGTAGACTTCGAGAATATAATAAAAATATTTTTCACTTTAGTATACATTATTTTTTTTTATTAGAAATAATTATATCTAATAAACTATTGCTAGTTAATTCGTTAGTGTATAATATGTATACTATATTATTGATAATAAATATATTATGATATTTCTACGTTTAGTTAGTATACGATCCATGATATGTATTGTTTTGATTATTCAATGTGAAAATTAATAACTTGAAATAATTGATGGAGTATATGAATATATTATCATATCTATGTATGTATTCATATTCCTTAAAATATTTTACTCATGTCATCTATTATAAATTATTTAAATAATATTATATTATAATATTATTTTATAAAATGTAAATAATAGTAGTATATATATATAATATTACAATAAATATTTGTATCTAATAAACTATTGTTAATTAATTCGTTAGTATTTAACATATTAATTTAGTTTATACCTATGTGAAATCTATATATAATTTCTATTAATCTTAATAAAATAATGTTATCTTAATAATCTTTCCTTTGTATATAAAATACTATACTTAATATTATTTCTTTAATATTAATATAGATACTAAGTATAAAATATATATTCTAGATTAATATGAGGATAATATATCGATATATATTATAATAATCTTTATATTATATGAATACATAAATATATTATTTAATCATACTAAAGGATATTTTTCACCGATTTTCGATTGTATTTGAATATATTATATAATAATTGTTAAGACATATGTCACGTATACTGATTAGATGTATTATTAATTTAATATATATATATATACCTTAGGTAGGAATGCTATATATAGTATACACGGATAGTAGGGTATGGTTAAGACCAGGTATAGATATAAGGGGGTGGGCATGGTCGTATAGTATAGAACTATAGGTTAAGCGGAGTAGCTAAGGTTTGAAGGATTTTCATGTAACTATCAATGTATATACCTATGCTTGGAGGCAGTGGCGTAGCGAATCATGTTTTTCAGAAGCAATTGCTTCTGGTTTCTGGGGGGTGGTGGTGGGCTATAACCTCATAAAGCCAACATGCACGATCAGTCTTTGAACTTAATTTTGAGTGATATCCCACCTTCCTATTTGAGCATATGAGTATCGTACACATCAATTGGAGTAGGGTGGGGAAGGTCATAATAATATGTTGGCTTCCATATGATTTAAAGTTCGCTACGCCACTGTTTGGAGGTATGGTATACTGATATAGTCGATTGAAGTATAACTTACAAGATATGAGTTATGGAAGTATATATTAGTATATTATTTATTATATATAAATATATATATAATATTAGCTTGTCTTTGTATGAAGTCGAATTTATTAACTAATGTATTATTTCAAAACGTATGTATTCTATGTATGATTTTAAATAATAATATATAATTTAAATAAAATCTCGGTATAAATATTGGATTTGGTTAATGTTTATATGTAGACAGAAGGTAATATAGAACCTATAGTTAATAATGTTTTCTTCAATAGGTATGTTATATGAATTATAAATGTATATAAGCCATTATAGAGCTAATAGCTATTGTTTGTTATACATATATACTCACACATATTTCACATCGATAGAACAATATAATTGAATATCGTTAATAATTATTTATTTATATTCTATATATATTATTAATGTATACCAGTTGCTATGGTCTATATGGTTACACACGTATATGATAGTAGGTCTGACTATGATGAGTAGGGATTAGTTTTGTTTACTATGTTTACTATGAGGGGGTATGGTATGGTATGTACTAAGCATTTATGAGATGGGAGGGGTGGGGAGGCTACTGATATAGTAGTTTGAATTATAATTTTCAAGGTGTGGGTAATAGGAGTATATTAGTGTATTATTTATTATGGATACCTATTTTTTATGAAACTATTAATGTATGTATGTTTGGAGGTATGATACCTATACTAGTATAGGTAATAGATTTATTATTTAAGTATAATTTTCAAGTTGTAGGTATAATGGATGTTATATGATGACTATATTTTTAGTGATAGCCATTGATATGCGAGAGGTATGTATTAGGTATTGATGTGAGGGAAGGGTTATGGTGTGGCACACATTAGGTATTGATGATGGGTGTGGCAGGGTATATGGTCGTGTACGTACTTGATAGCAGGCGTGTGGATAGGTTAAGATGATTAGGGGGACATAGGCATCATATAGTAGACGTGTGGTGAGGTTAATATATAATATACATATATATATCACTTACGGTGTAGGATCGTAAGGATATGTATGGGAGGGGGAGGGGTAGGGCACTGACAGGCATTGCCGGGTATTGTCGAGCATGGTCGAGCACGTATGTGAGAGCATAGATTATAGAACTATAGGCTGGGTGGGGTAGTCAGATTCATCGGATTTACTTGTGAAAGATGGGAGAGGGTGGATCTGCTATAGATATCTGATTAGTGACTTATGACTAGAAGTAATAAATATCGAATACCGACTTTCTATACATTATAGCTATAGGTCTGAGTAAATCTAATGTATTTTATTACATATAGGGGGGGGGCATATACATAGATATGAGGGGGAGGGTGAGGTCGGGTACAGATAGGATGGGGAAGGCCGGGCATGGATAGGATGGGGAAGGTCGGTCATGGATAGGAGGAGGCAAGGACGGGCAATGTCGGGCATGGATAGAAGGGGTATGGTCGGGCACGTACGTGATAGCATAGCGCTATAGGGTAGGTGGGGGAGGGGCATGGTAGGGTAGGGAACAGGAAGGTAGGGTTCGATAGGGTACGTACGTGATAGATATGGATTGGAGGAGAAGGGGAATGGTGTAAGGTCGGGCACGTACGTGATAGACATAGATGGGAGGGGGAATGACCGTGCATGGTCGGGCATGGGAGGAGATGGATGAGAGGGGATGGTGAGGGGGAGAGGTGAGGCTGTGCACGTACGTGATATAAGGGGAGGGAGGGTCAGGTTAGATTTGGTTCTCCCCCGACGGGACCCACCTTGCCGCGGTGGGGGAGCTTGCGGGCCTTTAACCAGGTCCTACCAAGCGGTCCCATACCCAGCTCTGGCCTTAACTGGTTGGAGTTGGAGACTACAGAGCCGGTCCCTACCTTCACTGATAGGTATCGGCAGGTCTGGTCCACCTACTAGCTCCAGCAAACGGAACCAGAGCTGGCCCAGACCCACACGTTGGGGCCAGCAGGGCCGGTCCACCTGCTACCTACAG
>NW_021770183.1:1054-2861 GCF_005508785.2 Acyrthosiphon pisum | reverse complement strand
CACTACCAAGAGGAATAATATTAGGTACCTATAATAATATGTACATTATGGTGACAATAAAAAAAAAAAAAAATTATTTCTGAAAGTCCCACCCGCTTAAATTGTTTATTCATCTAATAACAACGTTCATAAAAAATTTCAAGAAAAAATTTCAATTTTTACTGGTTGCGCAACTTGTTTAAAAATATAATAGATATTTCAGTGTATGAATAAAAAAAAAATATATTTAATAATTAAAAATAATATAAAAAAGTTATAGATCATCATAATATTGTATAAAAAATAATCATCACACAAAATGTCAATCATCGATTGTAGATTTATTTGGATTTGGATACTTCTGTCGGTGTTGTTCAACTACTTGCAAAAGATACTGCTTTTGTTCTTCTTGATTGGTGATTGTACATTGTACATTCCTATTTATTAAGCTATAATTTATCAATTATAGCTTCTGGGCTTTACAAATGGAAAAAATTAAAATTGTATACACTTTTAGAACATCATAAATCTAAAGGTTTTAAAAAAAAAATTTAAAAACAGTTAATACTTTTTGAAATAATTAGTGTACCCACTTAAATGGATCACCCTGTATAGTTTATTTAATTTTAGATACCTACCTATGCGTGCGGATTAGTCTGGGTTTTTTCACCTTTATATTGCAGTGACTATTAACAATATTTATGAAACCTGAAAATCCAGGCGTCTTATTGCGTTACCTATATTTATATGTTTTATTATTTCATGTATTGTGTGTCACCCGTGCCATCCGACAGGAACACGCAGGCGCTACCTCCTACCTTTCGGCTTTCATGTTTCAATGTCATTAAGCATTGGAGCATCGTGCAAGGTTGATCCATGACAAAAAATGGGTTTATCCTTTATTCTTTCACTAGTGTTTAACGTGTTTTCCGGTAGTCGTGTCTTATGATTTTTAATTTACAGAATTCGGAACATTTTTACTGTTGGATATCGCCAGACAACTTTTAAATTATTTTTTCATTATATTCTATTTTGCTAAATATATGAAACCACTTTGGACTTTTTTTTCCAAACAATAAATATTTTACAATTAAATGAAAATTGAGTGTGAAATTAAAAACATTAAAAATATTATTTACTTTGACTACTAGTGTATGTTCAAATTTTTAAGACATTGCTTCTGTAGTGCTGTAAGTAATTCAATTTATTCCATCAATATTATATTATTAAGCAATTGCCATTGCGCCCACTACACCATATTATAATTTTATAATTTCTTAAATAAAGATGCAAAATAATTTTGAATATTATATTTCATTATATTATTTATTGCAATAATGTATTTGTGCAAAACTAAAAAAGATCTTATAGATTAACTTCACATTAAATTTAAAGTTTTTATATCAATATTGTCGTTTAACTTATTTACTTCAATAATTAATAATATATATTATTAATTATTATGTCATTATTTATTTTACAGTGTTTTTGGTGAATATGAAAATATAAATCAGTGTTCATTTAAGAATGGAGAAGCTGAAGAAGAATACTACTCATGGCCATAAAGTGTGTATGGAAATTTGACAAAATTCTAACTGGGAACAGCGTTAATTCAAGGTAATAATTTACTATAGTTATATGAACAGATTATTTTATTTTTATAAATAATGTATTTTATCTTTAAAACTAAAAACAACTGATTTTGTGATTACAGAAACAATATTCCAAGATTTTAATTCACTTCAAGATGATTAGTATGCACGAATCGAACATATGATATTCCATCTACAATTAATAGTGAGCTCAAAAAATATAAATTATTGAACAA
>NW_021770183.1:0-1004 GCF_005508785.2 Acyrthosiphon pisum | reverse complement strand
CTGGCTGTGAACATACAAATATATACTACTAAAAAAAACTAATGTCTATCAAAATTAAAAGTTTTTAATAGAAAAAATTTAAAACCTATAATTTTGATATTTATATAAGTGTGTCTTACCCACAACAGAAGAATTTTGTTGACTTTTTTCTTTAATATTATTTAAGAACGCTTCTATTGGTCCAATACTCGAATTTGATGAAGTATCATTATCATCATCATCTTTCGATTCAAACATTTCATCAGCGTTGTCATTTAATGGATTCTCAATACTCGTCTTCATAGTATCTTCAACAGTAACAACACAATCCCTCTTTTGAGCCCTCATGAGCTCTAACAACTTATCCTTACTTAATTCTTAAGGGGTCCTCAATGTGTTATTATTGTCTATCCATCCATCAGTTTCACACATCATAACATTAAACAAATCTTGAAGTATTTCTTCAAATTGAGTCAATGTTTCCGATGTCAACATAAGACGCATTCCTCGAACATACAACTCCTTCAGAGTATTATCTTTTTTTACGAGCAAACATTTAAATCGACAAAAAATGTTGATCATATGTGCCACATATAATCGGATGTAACATTTTGGAACTTCTCTTGTCTTATCATTTAATAAGATAAAACATTTATCTGTGTATTTTCGAAGACTCCACCCATCACAAAATGCTCTTGTCAATGCTCCAAGAAGTGCTTTTGAATAATCAGAAACTATTTCATTTGGACCATTAACTATACAATTTTTCCATTGGGCAAGCCAATTAAGAATTGTTAGAGTATCCTGTTTTTCAGATAGCATATTTGTCACTGATATATGCCCAAAGTCAGTAGACACAACAACTTCATATAAAAATATATATGCTGAAGTTAAATTTAATGATGTACGTTTTATTTTTTAACGAGACCACCTGTTGCATCGATTGATAATTTGCAGTATTGTTTGCTTACATCTTTATAGATTGTTATTTGATGACCGCTCCAGTAATGAACTACAAATGGATC
>NW_021770182.1:909-1096 GCF_005508785.2 Acyrthosiphon pisum | reverse complement strand
TATATTAATACAAATAATTAAATTAAATTAAATTAAATAACTCATAAAAAAATTCAAATAAAAAGACATTTCAAGGTTAATTAAATAATTAAATACAAAAAAATCACTTTTTACCGGGTTATGGTAGTACTAAAATTTCAAATTGTTTTTGAGGGATTGAAAAATTATTTTGGAACAGAACAACCAT
>NW_021770182.1:0-809 GCF_005508785.2 Acyrthosiphon pisum | reverse complement strand
CAAAATGAAATTCTGAATTAATAATTCAGTGTACTCTTGCTTGATAACTTAAAATTCTCGACATGTTGAACAAATAAAATTCTCCTTCAAATAACAATAACACATTAAGATTTTGATAACTCATTTTTAGTAAGTCGATTTTTTTTCCCTGGGAGCTTTGAGTTATTGAGAGTACATTGTCAGAACTTTACAACAATTGTATCCATTAGTGTGATCTCTGGATGTTCAGTTGAACAACTTTTACTTCACCACAATATAAAAAATTAACTACCATTAGTCTGGCTTCACACAATACTAAGGAGAAGGATATTATTCAATAGACCTTGATTTTTAAAAAGAAAATCTGAATATCACAATACTGGACTAATGAATAGTTATGTAATTTATGTTTAATACATTTAAATTTACATATAAATATAACATTAATTTACTATGTATCTATCAATATTATTATAGGAGGGAAAAGTGTTTGAAGAACATTAAAAATTTGTTTATATTCTATAAAAGTGTAATTTAAGTAGCAATAAACTTCTGTAACACTATAACTATTCTGGTGTTTTTTTATGTGAGCTCCAGCCATGAAAACATTTTGTAAATCTACGTGATTCCTTGTTTTTTAAGGCCAACATTAATTTACGTGGTTTTTCTGGTTGTTTAACTCTTAGATGTTGTATATAAACCTGTAAAAAAATGATATTTATAATTGTTTAAATTGAAATACTTAGTTCAATACTTATATATAAAAAGGTTTTATGTATACAGGGTCTATCTATGTCATTGTACGTGGGGTTTTTTAACGATTATGGATC
>NW_021770181.1:9743-17850 GCF_005508785.2 Acyrthosiphon pisum | reverse complement strand
TTGATTTCTTCGGTACTTTTCAATTAATTTATGAATTTTTAGGAGGGAGCTCTACACGGCATGCAGTACTTGAAAAAGTAGCAAAAGAAGTAAATACAAAATTAGTTACTCTGAAGTCACTGCTTTAGTTAAAACGCTGAAAAATATCTATGAGGACGATTTTAAAATTTATCGTGAAAGTAAGTGCAAATCTTCAAGCAAAACAACTTAATTTGATATCAGCTATTTCATTAATTACTTCATTGAATACTACACTTCAAAACTTTCGGTCAGACGACTCATTTTTTAACAATTTATACAAAAAAACCGTTCAGTCAATAAAGGGTTCAATGCAACAACCAGCAGTGGCATAGACAGGAATTTTCATGGGGGGGGGATATGACGTATACCCCAAAAAACTAGCAAATTGTTGTATAAAAAAACTTATTTTTATTTTTTCTACAAAATGTATACACTTTAAAGTTTACAATATAATGTCTATTTTTTTTTATTGTTGTGACATAATATCTATAATTTCTTCGGGCGTAATAGAAACTTCTCGGTGAATTGATAGCAAAGTTAATCCATTTAGTCTAGTCTGAAAAGTAATTACATAAATAGATTTATACTAACCTTAAATACGAAAAATAACTATTTATTTTTACTTCAGCCATCGTATTCCTTAAATATGTTTTCAGTTTTTTAAGACTTTCGGCCTTTTAAGTTCTTTCGGGTGTCGATGTGGACACCGGTAAGGTACATAGTATTTTAAGTAGCTGGTGCACATTTGGAAATACTGAGGAATCATATAATCTCAGGGCATCTATAGCTATCGTAGGATATTTATTTGTTATATTAAGTTTTGATTGCCAGATTTTTAACTCTGCAATTACTGTCTGAACATCAGTGTCAAGATAAAAATTTACAAGTTCTTCAAATTCTTGAAAAACAATGTTGCCAGAAAATATACATTGAAAACCTAGACAGAAATTCCATACATAATGATTTTTGTAAATAGTATTTAATAACATATAACAATTTAAATGTAACTTAGGTACCTTTTAAAATATTTTCGTGGACAAGAAACCTTTCTTTTAAATTATTTATAAAATAATCAATGTACGGTATCGCTATGGTAATTCTATTGTAAGTTTCAGGTTGAATCGTCTTATCCTCAGAAAATATATTTGCCCGATTTGTCTGTTTCTTGCTTATGCGTTTGATAGAAATATTAATATCCAAAAAGTCTGCCATTTTCTAATTGTATTTTATAAATTAATATAGGTACAACATCTATTCCTATATAATAAAAATGATTTCTAAGGACAATAAAAATTAGTATACCTCAGCCTCTTTATACATTGATTTAAATTCTTTTTCGATATTTTGTCTTAAGTCCTCAAGCATAGATACATTGCACTCCGCTAACTGTACGGCTTCTTTCAAGTCAATATCATATTTTTGAAAACATTTACACAAAGGTAAACCATAAGAAAGTACCACCTAATAATACGCCATCATTATTAACAACTTGAATAGAAGTTAAGAACTCAGAATCCATGGATTTTAGTAACATACTGGCATCAGTTGATGATTTGTCATTAAAGGTGGTTGATATTTTTTCCAATGCCTCGACTACACATGGAAATAATTCAACGAAATCATTAACAGCGGTGTATCTTTCAACCCAACGTGTTACACACAAACGCTTTAATGATTTGGATGATGGGTTGAGATCGCTATTAGCAACAGCTTCCAAAAGTATACTGTGACGTTTAGGTGTGTTAAAAAAACAATGCATTTTTTCTACCACACCTAAACAGTTCCTTATATCTTGTTGTTCACATGATGAAGACACTGCCAAATTCAATGTATGAGCAGCACAGTGAACATATAATGCCATAGGATACTTATTTCGTATTATAGTCTGTACTCTTTTAAATTTCCCTGACATGTTACTTGCCCCATCGTAACCCTGGCCATACATTTTAGAGTAGTCAATTCCGCAAGAATTTAAACCTTATTTAAATACAATTTAAAAAAAAAAGTATTTTATTAATTATACTCAACACCTAACATATTCATAAAATAGTATAGCTGAAGCCCAAATGCTGTCCAGTTAAATTATGTACATTAACATACTTCAAAAAAATCTCACATAACTTAGCATTTTCTCCAGTACCATTAACAAAACGTACACACAGCGTAAGCTGTTCCTTAACAGACACATCCGTTGTCTCATCAGCTAATACAGAAAAGCACTGAGACGCATTGACCATCTTTACTAGTTTACTTAGTATTAATCACCACAAATAATGTATAATAATTTCATTTTGTATTTGAGGACTTATGTATTTGTTTCAAGACTTGGATTCTAGATGATTTTTTAAATAATCTATGTCTTTAGCTTTATATTTTAGAATAGCTCGAAAATTACCTTCATTCAAATTAGAATTATTACCATCAGACTCATCTAAATTAAACATAAAATATCAATACAAAATTTAATGTATTATACTATACATAAGCTATATTCCAGTGGCACCGAACTATTTTTTTTTATGTGTGGCAATGAACAATTACTTATACCCACCTAACTTTTTAATCATTTAATCAGATTAAGTCAATCTTTTTTCCTCTTTAAGTTATAACACTTGGTATTTAAGAGTTATCTTAATTTAATACAATCTATATGGTATATTTGATTTAAGTCGACTTATATCAATTTGATCAATAAAATTCCAATACTATTTATGATCATAAAGGGTTAAGTTGACTTAAATAATTCTGTTAATCTAGATATAACTGATATACTATTATGGTCAATAAGAATTAAGTCAATTTTTGTTGTTAATACTTAACAGCGTTATCATTTATCATATCCAATTTGGCGCTTAATTTTATTGTAAAACATGTGATATTATTACTTAGTTTTTATCAGTTTGATTTATTAATTACAATGTTTATTATATAATTGTTTAATCCTACATATTTTTTAATTTAATTTCTTAAAATGTCGAAAAAAATTAATAGTAGGGTTAAAAAACTAGTTGGATTAGTTGTAAAACAGCCTGTAATAGTGAAATCACCTATAAAAGAATTTCAATTTTATTTGGAACAAGTGTCAATGGTTTAAATATGATGATAATTTTGGACAAATTGCATTTAAAAGATCTTTGGACCTCGATGAAGAATTTGAATGTTTATCCCTTCGTCGCCATGGAAAGTTGAGAAACAAAGATATTGAAGTAGAAAGAGCATATACCGAAATGGTTCCTACATCCAAGGAGAAAAAAAAAGATCTCATTGATTTGTTACCACTCATTCCTCCACTATATCATTCCTTCTATAAGGGGTTGAAGTCTGATACTCAAATTGAAGACAATGATCCTGACTTAGAAGGTATGATAGATAGTGAATAAAAGTTAATCGATTGTTTTTTAAACCTTTTTTGTTGTGTAAGTTTATAGAGTTTTACCTTTTCCTACCTACATAATATTTGAAAGAAATGAAAATTTTTCATTTTTTAAAAAGAAAGTTTTTAAGTTTTATTTTTATCTTTTTCGTTTTTTAAATGCTTTAAAAAGAGAATGTTTATGTTTTATTTTAGTTTTTGAGATTGAATAATATATTATTATATTGAATGCATTTATTTATTATACCCATATAAATTATATACCTATTATTCATTATGTACCTATTATTCTAAATTAAAAAATAATATAATATAGCTATTATTATAAAATTATGTATTTAAGTCAATAATAGTTACAATAATTTAGGTAAGAAGGAATTAAGTCTTGATCAAAATGTGTTAAGTCATTTCTAGAACTATAACTGCGGGGTTAAGTCACTAAAATCAAATAAAAAAATATTTTTGAAGGCTTATATAATTCAAATTGTATATTCCAATTTACTCTAAAGCCATAAATCAATAAAAATCTTAATTGTTTTAAAATCTCTATTAACAACGAATTTTCAAATCTTTTGATAAACGTATCCAAAATGTGTATTTTTGACTTAACCCCTTTTGCCCACGCACGGAAGATATAACTATTGAAAATAATAGGTAAGAACTTGGCAACAAAAAATAGCGGTAAAACAAAAATATCTACACGACACCAGTTTTGAATACAATTTATTTTGATGTTTTTGTTGTAATTAAAAAATAATTAGGTAACCTTCATGAGTTAAAATCTAAATAAAATACTTAAAGTACCTACATTTTATATAAATTGAAGTTTAACTTTCGTTAATAACCAGTCCATCAATTTAATAGTATTTTAGTTCTACTAAATATATTATAATGGTGTACTCAGTGAAATGTGTGGTCTGTGGACTTAAAAATGTGGATGCTCCAAGCATTTCATTTCATTTGTAAGTATTTAAACTATTTTAGCTGTTATTATATGATATTCTCGTTTATTTATTTCTTTGTTGCTCATACTATTCCAATTTGTTTTTCACAGTTTTCCGAAAACTGAAGAAAAGAAACGTTTATGGTCAAATTCTCTTGGACTGCAGGTCAAACTATTGAAAAACAATAGTAAAATATGTTCATTGCATTTTAAAACCTCTGACTATCTTATGAGTACTAGTCGTAAAGTTTTAATGTCAAATGCTCTACCAACATTAGCTGCGTCAACTACAAATGATGTTGAAATGTAATGATTTTTTGGGTGTGACTAAATTTGCCTTGATTGTTTATAATAATACTTGATAATTATTTCAGTGAATATTGTAGTATGAATACACAGTCTGCATCACCTAATAGCTATCCTTGTACATCTTCGTCTGTTGAAACGGTGACTATTACAGATTTGGGTGTTGACGTACTTGATTGGTGTGTATTTTCAATTAACTTATTATTTTAAATATTGTACTATCTTGAACGTTTAATATTTTAGTAGTCAAACTGATGATGATGGTATTGACAATTCCATCGTTTGTACAACTTCTCTACAAAATGAATCAACTCCTGATGTAGCAGATTTTGATAAGCACAAACGGTATGTATAGTAAATATATTATTTGAATTGAATCATTGACTTATTTGCTTAATATTTTAGTGATCCAATCTCAGAAGATGAAATGGCTACTCCAAAAATAAGAAAATGTTGGTCTTCTTCGAGAATCGGTGATATGACTCACGAACATTTTTCTACACCACGAAAAGCTAACGCAATTTCACTGTAGTTAAAAACACGGTCAAAAGATTGAGTTATTCAAATAAATTATTAAATCAAAAAAATAAACGTTTATTAAAAAAAGTTGAATCTCTTAATGATGTTATTGGTCAATTAGAGAATAAATCTCTGTTAAATGAATCAACAGCGAATACTATAAAGGTAACTAAAAATCTGTTTACCTATACTATTAGATTCTGAACGGAGTGAGGAATGTATTGATTTTACAATGATGTGTAATTTTTTTGTTTAATTTTAAATACTAGTGTAATTCAATACAAAAGATTCAATTTGTTTTAAAATGTAATAATAATGATGAGTTTAAAATTTGAAATTTGCGCCCCTCTATGATTAGCGCCTGGGGCATGGGCCCCGGATCGCCTCTATAAATCCAGTACCTACTGAATATATATTATATGTTTATTATATGTATTATCTATGGCTTTAACAATCTGCCATTGTTCATGTCTACACTTGTCTGATGTAAGTTGTAAAGATGTAATTTTTTACTTTTATAATTAAAACAAATAAAATATATGTCGACAAACAAATCTTTTTATTTTATCAATAGTTAATTCCAATACCTATTAGTTATTACTATAATTGTTTATTAATATTACAACTTTTTATTACATTTTATTTAAATATTATCTGAATTACTAACAAATTAGATAATATTTAAATAAATATTGGTAATAACTGTTATAATATTTATATTCTATTATATATTTTAGGCGTTGGGGTCAGATGTATTAGAAAACATTGTTAAAGATATTTTAAATGGCAAAAAAAGAAAGTTTTGTCCAGAGCTGAGAAAATTTGCAGTAACCCTTCAATACTATTCTCCACGAGCGTACACATACGTACGTAAAACATTTAAAAATTTGTTACCTCATCCTCGAACGTTGCGTAAATGGTATACAGTTGTAAATGGTAAACCAGGATTTACACATATAACCTCAAACCAACCATAAATATGAATTAAACATATAGTCAAGAGTCATATGTTTTTTGTTCTGTGGCGCTATCTGGGTTTGTTTTTCTATAATAAGTAATTTTCTAAGACAAAATGTGTGTATCACGAACTAAGATAGTATGGACTGAAAACGAACAGGCGGGCGAGTGACGGGGAGCCGGGCCGCTTATGGAATTGAGTAGTCTTGTGCGGGGGGAAATGGGGCAAGTGCGAATGTAGCGCTACCTCGGACTAGGATTGAACTATTAGTTATTACTATTATTTAATATTAAAATTTATGTAATACATTTTTGATGTCGTAAAATGGTTTTAAAGGAAAATAGATTCTGGATATTTAAAACGTAGGGTAATAAGTACACATGCATAACAAAAATACGCGATTTATTTATTAACCAAAAAATATTACACTTCCTACTTTAAATTTTAATTATAAAAATACAGACGAAACAGTAAGCATTTAGTTTAAACCAGACTCCCTAAGTCTCCATTTCAAAATGCTGTTTCTGATTGTATTCTCTAATTTGATTAATATTTTAATCTATGTATTAACAAGTTTTGAATTCTTCTTTTTCTTTGCATTATTTTTCTTTTGGTCATTGTTTAAAACTTTAAAACTTTTGTGTCTTGGTGCCATTTTGCAACTTTTAAAGTATGAATAGAAAAACAGAAATCACGGACTAAGATAGTACTATGTACTAAAACCAAGTCAAATATTGTGATGAATAATAAACACATAAATAAATAATAATTACAATAATATACATTGGAGGGAAAATTCAAAAAGTAGACATTTATGGTTCTCTTATATAAACATAGATAGAGTGCGAATCGTACTTGCCCCATTTCACCCCGCACAAGCTTACTCATAACCTTCAGCGGCCCCGTGATTTGGCGTTCGTTTCCAGACCATACTATCTTAGTTCGTGGTGTGTATCATTATCAATACACACGGCACAAATGAACATATTAGTTGTGTATTGAAATTGATACACATGGCACTCAAAGTGTTAAAAATGGTTCTGATTGCCGATATTTTTATGTTCCTCGGAGAAACAAAAACACAATACTGTGGGCAGTCTATAGGTGTTTGAATGATAATGGATACATTCATAAAACTGTTAACCACCAGCAAAACTACGTTGATCCTCTGACGAAGGCTCACACTCAGAGCATAGAGAGATCATGGTTGAATGCAAAAACAAAAATCATGAAAACGATGAGAGGCACAACCATGCAACTGTTGCAATCGCATCTCAACCATTATTGTTGAAAAGTGGCTCGAAATGAAGAACCTGATTTATTTTTTGCATTTTTGAGAGACATTAAAGCAGTTTATCGTTAAGGTTTTTATATTATTATACATACGATTCTTTTTAATATTTTTTTCTAATATACAAATAATTATACAAATAAATATACAAATATTTTAATTTTGGTTATTTCTTTACGCACTACTATTACTATTTATTGTAAGTACCTACGCGAATTAAAGGTATACATAATATTATGTAGACCGCATATCCGAGCAGTAAAATGTCGGTAGACCGCATATCCGAGCAGCACCTTCACACGTTACATTAAACAATAATATTTGTAAATTAAATCAATTAGAAATTAGAAATTAGCAATTACCTTACGTTAAGTATTCGTGTAGGCTGTGTAATATTACGTCGATGCCGTCAGCCCGTCATTAACAAACTGCAAATTATTACGGCCGAACAAACGTTGACTGCCTACTATAATAATATATATCATACAATAATAAAATTATATTATATTATACATATTACGTCTTTATCGTCGTCGTTGACGTCGTTGGACGGTGACGACGCGACAAAAATAACCAAAAGTTAAACCCAAGTTATTTATACAAATATTGTAATAAAAACATTAAAAACACATACAGTGAAACCTCTATATAGTGGACAGCCACGGGGAATTAAAAAATGTCCACTATAGAGAGTTG
>NW_021770181.1:3966-9247 GCF_005508785.2 Acyrthosiphon pisum | reverse complement strand
TCTGATATTATTAATGTATTGTCTTCTGTAAGGATATTATTATCTATAGAAATATAGTCCTCAATTACTTATTACTTAAACGTTTTCGATATGTACATGTATTGTGTCCACTATTAAGAGGTTATAACGCCTATTATGCACATACATTTTTGACGGGGAATTTAGAAGGGTCCACTATTGAGAGGTGTCCATTAATAGATTTCACTGTAATATAAATTAATCTTTTTCGGTACCTGCGTAGCAAGTTATTTATGACTTTTTAACTTTTTTTTTCTGGGGGGGGGTCGAGACCCGGGACCTGGGACCCACCACCCCCCGTAAATACGCCACTGTTCTCAGTGGTGGCTTGAACTTATTTCCTTGACTCACATTTAATATTTATTATATTAACCCATACAACCGCTTTACCGCTAAATACCAATATTTATTATTGTTTTTATCTGTTGGGTCAACATTGACTTAAAGTCGAATCTTAAACATAAACTAATAATTGTGTGCCACATTTGTATATAAGTTTCAGTTGATTTTGAAATTAAAAAACAATAAATTACAGGAACATAAAAACCATTTTGTATTATATGTATTGAATACAGTTGTTCAAAATATTTGGGTGCATATGAAAATGTACCGCCTGCAAAAATATGAGAAGATTGACTCAATAGTTCAAGATTAGTTTTGCATGTGAATATAATTGGGAGTTTCTTTCATGTGACAAAATAGTTCACCAGTATTAGTTATAATATTTTCACGACCATCAAACAACTGAGTTATCGCTTCCTCTAAAGATTTTGGAATTTTTTGCATATTCTTTCTACGTTTGTCATACATCCACTTTCTCCATAACTTTATATCAAAATAAACCAGCTGGATATCGTTTTCGGTATTTCTAAGTTCTTGCCTAATTATTTTATTTGGTCTAGTAAGAAGATAATTTTCACATTTTTTTTTTAAACGAGAACTCACAATTCGCCTACTAATAATATTTTTTGGAATCACCTCATGTGTGTGCTCATTTAACATATTTAACACTTTGGTCACATCCTTGTCAACGAGTAAACTGGCAGAACAATTTTTATTTGTACAGTTATACCGAATGTTCCCACACTTTTTCAGAACTTAAAATTCACTATATTTATAATCTTCAATTAAAATACACGGCTTACCTTTTTCTGTTTCAAATTTTTTTTGTATTTGTTTCTCCATTTTCCCAAAACAAAATTGCACAAAAATAAAACGGAAATATACACGTTGCACAATTTAGACTGTCACAATATAATATAACGCTTAGATTATATTACGTGAGAATGTGACCGAGGGGCGACGACTATCACACTAATAAAATAAAATCCGGTACAATAAATATTATCGGATGTGAATACTCGTACGTTGGAAAAGCGCAGCCACTAACACTTATCAGTTATTATCGGTTATTATAGTAATAAAATATTATTAGACGTCATATAATAGTATCCACTGGCCGTAGCAATTGTGTATACGTATACTATACTATAGGTGTGTTTCTTAAACTATAACCATTTATATTTTAAAATTTTAAAATTATTTAAATATTTGTGTTTGCTCAAAGAAAAAATATTTAAGGTGCGCAATCGTGTTGATTTTTTCTCAAATATTAAAAGGTAAAAATTCGCAATCGTGTTATGTTTTTTTCAGGTAAAAAGGTAAAAGTTCTGCAATCGTGTTGCACCGCATGTGTTTGTAGGATCGAACATCTTGGAAATCAAGTATTCGATTCAGTGATCAACGATTTATCAGATTGTCGATTTTTTCTTTAGCATTAGATTCGTCAGTAGATATAAGCTCTACTTCTAAATTAATACTTTTTGTTAGATTTTGTTCAAAAGATAATATTATTAAAGAAGACTTTTTGAAAGTTATACCGATGAAAAGCCAAACTCGTAGCATGGATTATTTTGAAACAATTTCTACATTTTTTGAAAAAAATAAAATAGATTGGCAAAAGTTAATTTCCATATGTACAGACGGTTGTCCTTCAATGGTTGGAATTAATTCTGGTCTTGTTACTGGTCTTATTAAGAATAAAATTGGAAAACCAAAATTAATCAATTTCCATTGTATTATTCATCAAGAAAATTTAACATGTAAATTTCCAAATGATTTTAGTGTTGTCATGAATAAAACAATTAAAATCGTCAATTTTATCAGAGCTAGAGATTTAAATCACCGAAAATTTAAAGAATTTATTTCCGAACTAAATTCCCAATACAGTGATTTTATGTTTCATACTGAAGTGCGATGGCTAACCAAAGGTAAAGTCTTAGAACGATTTTTTTCCCTTCGTGAAGAAATTAAATTATTTATCCACGAACAAAAAACTGAATTTCCTGAAATAAACTCATTAGCATTTTGGTACAAACTTGCATTCCTTGCAGATGTAAATCAAAGTTTAAATATACTTCAAACCAATCTGCAAGGAGAAAATAAACTTATCACTCACATGGCCAGTAAGATTTTTGATTTTGAAGAAAAGCTCAAAATGTACATTGAAGAAGTATCTGAAAATGATTTTTCAAGTTTTCCCAAATTCGATTTAATGACGAAAAAAAATACAATTTTTTCTGACGAAGAAAACCTAACTGATGTAGAAACTCTAAAATCACAACTGCTTGTACTATTGGTCACTTCAAAAAATGAAATGAATAGTCGTTTCAATGATATTAAAAACTTAAGAAATTCATTTCGATTTATTGAAAATCCGTGGGCAGTAACTACAAAAGAAATATTTGAAATTTATATTATGAATTGTAATATTGGTTTATTGAAAAGTGAATTAATTGACTTACAGAAGGACATAACTTTAAAAGATATCTTTAATGGTAAAAATAATACAATGGAATTTTGGAATACACTTGAGGAACATCAATGTATCATTTATCAAATGTAAAAGGTATTCTAACATTTTTTGGATTAACATATTTATGTGAGGCTGCTTTTAGTAAGGTAACATTTATAAAAAACAAATACAGAAATCGTTTAAGTGATGTGCATTTGGACGAATGATAGCATATAAATAATGAATTAAAGTAGTGTTTTTATTTTGAAAACTACAATTATCTGCAAAAAGATATAAAGTTTGAATACCTTGGTGTAGTAGAGTTTTCAAGTAATAATTTAGGAAACTTATCACTTCATTCTGACCTTTTCAGACTCATCGTACATAAAAAAATATGATTGACCTGTTTTTGCTGAGTAGATGCAAAAGTTGTAACTCCATATTTGTTTTTTATAAAAAACATCACCGGATGGTATGTGGGGCAGAGGCATGTTCTGTTGTTACATTCGAATGAAAGAACCTCAAGAGTAGGATTTGTCTTGGCCTCTTTAGACATCTTCTTCAGATCAGAATAAAAAATCGCAGCCTTATCTATGTGTATCTTTTTTTTCATCTAATAGATTTATTTTAATTAAATTATTTTTTTCAGTATTTATTAAATTTTGTAGTCTGTCACATGTTTGACATGTGTCTGACTTTGGGGAGGCAAATGACAAGTTAAAATTCTTATTGAAATATTTCCAGTAAAAATCATATTTAACTTGAGGCTTACATTTTTCACCTTTTTTCACGCGTGAAGTGAACATTCTGTCAACCAATTAAGATGTGGCTGCAGGTCATAGTTTAGATTGCATTAATTATACAATTATAGGTGCACTTGGGATAGATTTGATAAGCCAGATTTATTCAAAAATAGTTTTTAGATAAATAATTTATCAGTGAAAGGTCCATCAACCACGGGCTCGTTAAATTATGTTTAAAATGGATACGAGACTAAATTCCTTTCAAATTTCAAATCCTAAGATCACCTATGGTTATCGTAGTAAATATTAGAAATCGTATTATTCTTCTTGTCGAGTCCGGTTTTATAATACGCCAATAATAAGTGCTAATATACAATTTTTTTTATAAAAACACAATAATAAAAAAAAATCATAATACATACAAAAGTAACAAAACACAACTAAATAATGGAAAAAATAAATGAATAACGAATTCGGTAAATCTAATAAATAAAAATCACATACATATTTGGTAACGTCCTAGATATTGTATTTTTAATGTAATTTTGCTATAATCATAAGAGTTATTAGGTAGATACTATGCAGACTCTCCGAAATGTAAAATATTTTAGACATTATAATACCGGATCTATATAAAATGTAGGTACTTTAAGTATTTTATTTAGATTTTAACTCATGAAGGTTACCTAATTATTTTTTAATTACAACAAAAACATCAAAATAAATTGTATTCAAAACTGGTGTCGTGTAGATATTTTTGTTTTACCGCTATTTTTTGTTGCCAAGTTCTTACCTATTATTTTCAATAGTTATATCTTCCGTGCGTGGGCAAAAGGGGTTAAGTCAAAAATACACATTTTGGATACGTTTATCAAAAGATTTGAAAATTCGTTGTTAATAGAGATTTTAAAACAATTAAGATTTTTATTGATTTATGGCTTTAGAGTAAATTGGAATATACAATTTGAATTATATAAGCCTTCAAAAATATTTTTTTATTTGATTTTAGTGACTTAACCCCGCAGTTATAGTTCTAGAAATGACTTAACACATTTTGATCAAGACTTAATTCCTTCTTACCTAAATTATTGTAACTATTATTGACTTAAATACATAATTTTATAATAATAGCTATATTATATTATTTTTTAATTTAGAATAATAGGTACATAATGAATAATAGGTATATAATTTATATGGGTACAATAAATAAATGCATTCAATATAATAATATATTATTCAATCTCAAAAACTAAAATAAAACATAAACATTCTCTTTTTAAAGCATTTAAAAAACGAAAAAGATAAAAATAAGATCCGGTATTATAATGTCTAAAATATTTTACATTTCGGAGAGTCTGCATAGTATCTACCTAATAACTCTTATGATTATAGCAAAATTACATTAAAAATACAATATCTAGGACGTTACCAAATATGTATGTGATTTTTATTTATTAGATTTACCGAATTCGTTATTCATTTATTTTTTCCATTATTTAGTTGTGTTTTGTTACTTTTGTATGTATTATGATTTTTTTTTATTATTGTGTTTTTATAAAAAAAATTGTATATTAGCACTTATTATTGGCGTATTATAAAACCGGACTCGACAAGAAGAATAATACGATTTCTAATATTTACTACGATAACCATAGGTGATCTTAGGATTTGAAATTTGAAAGGAATTTAGTCTCGTATCCATTTTAAACATAATTTAACGAGC
>NW_021770181.1:457-3226 GCF_005508785.2 Acyrthosiphon pisum | reverse complement strand
ATTGTTCATTGCCACACATAAAAAAAAATAGTTCGGTGCCACTGGAATATAGTTTATGTATAGTATAATACATTAAATTTTGTATTGATATTTTATGTTTAATTTAGATGAGTCTGATGGTAATAATTCTAATTTGAATGAAGGTAATTTTCGAGCTATTCTAAAATATAAAGCTAAAGACATAGATTATTTAAAAAATCATCTAGAATCCGAGTCTTGAAACAAATACATAAGTCCTCAAATACAAAATGAAATTATTATACATTATTTGTGGTGATTAATACTAAGTAAACTAGTAAAGATGGTCAATGCGTCTCAGTGCTTTTCTGTATTAGCTGATGAGACAACGGATGTGTCTGTTAAGGAACAGCTTACGCTGTGTGTACGTTTTGTTAATGGTACTGGAGAAAATGCTAAGTTATGTGAGATTTTTTTGAAGTATGTTAATGTACCTACATAATTTAACTGGACAGCATTTGGGCTTCAGCTATACTATTTTATGAATATGTTAGGTGTTGAGTATAATTAATAAAATACTTTTTTTTTTAAATTGTATTTAAATAAGGTTTAAATTCTTGCGGAATTGACTACTCTAAAATGTATGGCCAGGGTTACGATGGGGCAAGTAACATGGCAGGGAAATTTAAAAGAGTACAGACTATAATACGAAATAAGTATCCTATGGCATTATATGTTCACTGTGCTGCTCATACATTGAATTTGGCAGTGTCTTCATCATGTGAACAACAAGATATAAGGAACTGTTTAGGTGTGGTAGAAAAAATGCATTGTTTTTTTAACACACCTAAACGTCACAGTATACTTTTGGAAGCTGTTGCTAATAGCGATTTCAACCCATCATCCAAATCATTAAAGCGTTTGTGTGTAACACGTTGGGTTGAAAGATACACCGCTGTTAATGATTTCGTTGAATTATTTCCATGTGTAGTCGAGGCATTGGAAAAAATATCAACCACCTTTAATGACAAATCATCAACTGATGCCAGTATGTTACTAAAATCCATGGATTCTGAGTTCTTAACTTCTATTCAAGTTGTTAAGGTAATCAAACATTGAATTTGGGTTTTAATGATATTTTTTTTATTTAGTTGTTAATAATGATGGCGTATTATTAGGTGGTACTTTCTTATGGTTTACCTTTGTGTAAATGTTTTCAAAAATATGATATTGACTTGAAAGAAGCCGTACAGTTAGCGGAGTGCAATGTATCTATGCTTGAGGACTTAAGACAAAATATCGAAAAAGAATTTAAATCAATGTATAAAGAGGCTGAGGTATACTAATTTTTATTGTCCTTAGAAATCATTTTTATTATATAGGAATAGATGTTGTACCTATATTAATTTATAAAATACAATTAGAAAATGGCAGACTTTTTGGATATTAATATTTCTATCAAACGCATAAGCAAGAAACAGACAAATCGGGCAAATATATTTTCTGAGGATAAGACGATTCAACCTGAAACTTACAATAGAATTACCATAGCGATACCGTACATTGATTATTTTATAAATAATTTAAAAGAAAGGTTTCTTGTCCACGAAAATATTTTAAAAGGTACCTAAGTTACATTTAAATTGTTATATGTTATTAAATACTATTTACAAAAATCATTATGTATGGAATTTCTGTCTAGGTTTTCAATGTATATTTTCTGGCAACATTGTTTTTCAAGAATTTGAAGAACTTGTAAATTTTTATCTTGACACTGATGTTCAGACAGTAATTGCAGAGTTAAAAATCTGGCAATCAAAACTTAATATAACAAATAAATATCCTACGATAGCTATAGATGCCCTGAGATTATATGATTCCTCAGTATTTCCAAATGTGCACCAGCTACTTAAAATACTATGTACCTTACCGGTGTCCACATCGACACCCGAAAGAACTTAAAAGGCCGAAAGTCTTAAAAAACTGAAAACATATTTAAGGAATACGATGGCTGAAGTAAAAATAAATAGTTATTTTTCGTATTTAAGGTTAGTATAAATCTATTTATGTAATTACTTTTCAGACTAGACTAAATGGATTAACTTTGCTATCAATTCACCGAGAAGTTTCTATTACGCCCGAAGAAATTATAGATATTATGTCACAACAATAAAAAAAAATAGACATTATATTGTAAACTTTAAAGTGTATACATTTTGTAGAAAAAATAAAAATAAGTTTTTTTATACAACAATTTGCTAGTTTTTTGGGGTATACGTCATATCCCCCCCCCCCCCATGAAAATTCCTGTCTATGCCACTGCTGGTTGTTGCACTGAACCCTTTATTGACTGAACGGTTTTTTTGTATAAATTGTTAAAAAATGAGTCGTCTGACCGAAAGTTTTGAAGTGTAGTATTCAATGAAGTAATTAATGAAATAGCTGATATCAAATTAAGTTGTTTTGCTTGAAGATTTGCACTTACTTTCACGATAAATTTTAAAATCGTCCTCATAGATATTTTTCAGCGTTTTAACTAAAGCAGTGACTTCAGAGTAACTAATTTTGTATTTACTTCTTTTGCTACTTTTTCAAGTACTGCATGCCGTGTAGAGCTCCCTCCTAAAAATTCATAAATTAATTGAAAAGTACCGAAGAAATCAAAAAGTACTCTGTTTTTATGTCCAATTCATTCTAAGTTCGTTAAAAACTCGTGTATCCACACACGGATTTCCAGTGGAGGGAGCGTTGCGAGGCTGGTTATCGTGTTTTTCATTTTCAACAAAAACGGTAACGTCATTTTATACGTGG
>NW_021770181.1:0-407 GCF_005508785.2 Acyrthosiphon pisum | reverse complement strand
GATAAACAGCGTTTTTTTTTAAATAAATAAAATTGTTTATGCATAACAAAAATGCTAAAACAATAGAATAAGCAACACACTGTTCATTTAGTTAAATCAATAGATTCTAAAATACTTTTTACACTCCCACAAGGCTGCGTTGAATAATTTTGCACTTGGAACGCAGTTTATAAATTGTTGGATTGACCTCCTCTACTTAATAATTCCCAATTCGAGCACTGAACACACCCATTACAACAAACTTCTATAATATGAAAAGGTAAAGTCTATTCGGAATAAGAGCACACCAGATTTACGTAGCAAAACCAGGTTTTGACCGTGGCCGCCTGGTGTCGTCTTATTCTGGATAGAGTATAGACTCAAAACCTAACATACAGCAGAGTTACTACCAGATTTTTTTTAAAAAA
>NW_021770180.1:297-509 GCF_005508785.2 Acyrthosiphon pisum | reverse complement strand
TAGTAATGCGATTATACTTTTGAAAACTGATTTGAATTTGTTATTATATCTACTTGAGATCGATCAGTTTACTTTTCACAATTTAACCCCCTACCCCCTCCCCATTTTAATTCCTAAAAAATGTAATTAAAATATTTGAAAATTTAGAAATTTTTGAACGACGGATTATTTAGAATTAAAATCAGTAATCTTGAAATGTGTGATTATCGATC
>NW_021770180.1:0-197 GCF_005508785.2 Acyrthosiphon pisum | reverse complement strand
TCAACTCTCAAGTAGACATTATAACGAATTCAGATCCTTGCATGAATCCCGGAAAAAAAGACCAAGGAAAAGAAGAACAATTTACAATTTTTGAAATTTTTAAAAATGTTAAGAATGTGGCGCAACAAGGCTGAAATGTTGGGGGGGAGCTGTGGCCCCCACCTGACATTACATGAAAATTAACCCGTGGGGATGAT
>NW_021770179.1:5036-5928 GCF_005508785.2 Acyrthosiphon pisum | reverse complement strand
AGTTTATTGAGCCGAAAGAAGTGATTAATTAATTATTACAGAGAAGAGAGGATCGGTTGTGCTGCGGTGGTAACGACGGTGTTATGTCCGGAACCGAACATCGTCGGCAAAACGTTGGACGTGAGGCGGAACTCGAGCGAGCGTTGGTGCCGGTCGTAAATTGACCATGGGGGGCGCGGGAGCGCGAACGGCTTGACGACCTTTGACGGCAGTGCCGGGTCGATTCGTTCGGTAAGTCGCGTGGCCCGGAGGCTCAGGATTAGCGAGTTGCGTTGCGAGCGGGTACGTGTGTACGCGTTGGGAGTCGTTACCAGAGAGATCGAGTTGCGCCCGGCACACCGCGACGTCCGTGGAGACGCTGTGATATGCCGGACGCGGGTTGGTGTCGCCAACCGCAGCAGGGGGACCGAAGAGAGGGAATCCTGTGGCGGTGGTCCGCCACACAATGTTGAAATAGTGA
This sequence comes from Acyrthosiphon pisum, assembly GCF_005508785.2. NCBI lineage: Eukaryota > Metazoa > Arthropoda > Insecta > Hemiptera > Aphididae > Acyrthosiphon > Acyrthosiphon pisum. The sequence goes on along the minus strand of NW_021770179.1, from coordinate 5,468 downwards.
TAAGAATTTGTGATAAGAACAGTGGATAAGTGATAAGGATAGTGGATCTGTGATAAGGATGGTAGATTAATGATAAGGATAGTGGATTAGCTAACCATTGGATTAGTTAACCGGATGGCTGTCAAAGTTTTTTACTGCCGTCGAAACTAATCATTTAGCCACCGCGATTTTTTTGTGGTCTAGCAGGTCAGTCACCTCGGTTATCGAAGTAGGCTACCCGACTGCATATTATAAGCATTCTGGGGTCTATTTCATCACCTGTGTTCAAATACGCATTCTCATTAGTCGATTTTAAATTCCCGCCAAGTTTATTATCGCGTTTAATATGATAAGACAAATTATAATATATTACCAGAATTGGACAGTAGACAGACAATTTATAATAGGCACCAGCTATAAGAAAGTTGTAAATACAATATCAAACATTAAAAC
>NW_021770179.1:3949-4803 GCF_005508785.2 Acyrthosiphon pisum | reverse complement strand
TAATGTATAGTAACTTCAATCAAAAATAATAAAAAAAGGTGGGTAAGTGGATTTCGCTCTGCTGTACAGTAGGTTACAAGTGGGTCACTGTATAATGGATGGTATTAAATTTGAATTCAATGATATAATATCATTGTATAAGAAAAACGATTCTGAACGAAGTCTGGCGGAGACGGTTTGTCAGTCTAGGTATAAGACATAATATTATATTAGGTACCTATAATAAATTCCAAATTAATCATATCATAATATTTATTAGGTACTTATAACGCGTTATACATCAACAAAAAACCGTGGTACTATCATAGATATATAATAGTATACTTTAGAAGTTTCAAGTACCCACGAATAATATTATACAATCACAACAAAATAACTAAAATAGTTATCCTAGGTTTTTAATATGTAATTTCGTCCAAATTTGTACTTAAAATTACTATAAAAATAAACTGCGTAAATGTATTTTTTAGATTTTTTGGTAACAGTATTAATTACTTACGTGGAATCTTGTTTTAAATTTTCAATTCTTAGATACAAAAATTGAACATTTTATAAATTTTTAACTACAAAATAATTTTTCAAATTAAAATTTGATAAATTTTGTCAACATTTGATCTTTAAATGCTTATAAAAAAAAATTGTGCCTATGTATTTTTAATATTTTTCAACTGATATTGTAACAATATATCAGGAGCTTTGTATTAAATTTATACACTTTTTGGCCCAACAGATAAAACTTTATTGATATTTATAGAAAAAAAAAACTAAAAAAATTGAAAACTTACAATGTCCGTAAACAGCTCAAAAAGAGTCAAATTATTTTCAAAATTTTATCGTATATATAAAATGCTAAT
>NW_021770179.1:0-3849 GCF_005508785.2 Acyrthosiphon pisum | reverse complement strand
ACCCCTGTTAATTAGAAATAAGTGTTCCCCCCTTAACATCCAACTACTAATCTACAAATCTCTTCTCAAGCCTATGTGGACGTATGGACTACAATTATGGGGTGCGGCAAAAAAATCAAATATTAATAGAATCCAAACATTCCAAAATATTTCGCTCCGACGATTGTCCAATGCTCCCCCCTATATCTCTAATCTAGCCCTTTATAACGATCTCTGTATAAGAACAATAGAAGCGGAAGCACGCATTTTCTATACACGTTTCCATAAACGACTTCAAACCCATACAAATCTTCTTATAAAAGACCTCTTTATCCTTACACTCCCAGGAAACCCTAACCGTAGGTTAAAAAGAAAGTGGTGCCGTGACCTGTTACAAAACTTTAATGTCTAACTCTCTGAATAATAATAAAATAAACAATTAAAAAAAAAAAAAAAAATTATCACTTGCCAAGAACCACTAATGGGTGGCTGCTTATTCCAAACAATCATGTTCTACTACTCTTATCATATAAACTTATTGTGCTTCAAATAGTACAGATTGTTTATGCCAAATAAAAAAAAAATAAAAAAAATATTGTGTCTAAAAGCTTGAAAATAAATTTCATGGTTCCTCATAAGTGGTTATAATAGCAGTTCTAAAATATTAAATATACATATGCATGATATTTTTTTATAAGTTTTTAAAGTTCAAATGTTGACAAAATTCATCAAAATTTCGAAAATGTGCAAATGTGCTATATTTATAAAATATTAAATTTGTATAGCTAAGGATTGAAGGATTATACACAATTTCTCATAAGTATTATTTCATGCTGTTACTAAAAAATCAATACAAACACATTTTTTTTATACATATTTTAAGTTAAAATTTTGACGAAATTAGATATTTAAACAACGAATAACCATGTTAGTTATTTTGTTGTGATTAAAAACTATTCTTCATAGGTACCTATATGGAACTTTTGAAGTATATATTATTAAATTTTATACATACAATGGTATTGTCAAATTCAATGTTCTCGGAAAAAAATAATGCTACCTATTAGTAAAATAAATTACTTTAATAGCAATAAATAATAATATTATTATAATATATACTTATGTACAGGCTAATAGACCACCATCTTCGCTACCGATGGTCGTTACCGACGCTCAGCTAATCATTAAATTCAAATTTAACACATGCTCATCTATCGCGTGGGTCACACGACGCCTAATGTACAGCAGAACGGTTGTTTTGTTTGTTAATTGTTGATTGTCTATAAACTTTACCCTATAGCCATGATTATTTTATAATTTATATAGGTCATAATTAAATAACAATTTGAGGAAAATGTGTACAATATAGAATATATAAGCATACTGTTTATGAACATGCTGTCACGTAAACATACTCTTATTTGAATGGAATACAAATTAATTTATTATTAGAAAGGTAGGTTATGCATTGCATAATATAGATTTAATATTTTCTAAATGTTGTATATTTATATTCGATTATTTATTATATTAAATCATATATTATGATTTATGTTTACTTTAATAAAACACCTATAAGCTAGAAAAATGGAAGATGTCTTAAGATAAATTTTGTTAACAGTGTATTTATAAGAAAAATTGGACGTATATAAAGTTAAAGTGTAAACATAAAATAAATAAGAGAAGGCTAACGTTGTAGTGTTTCACGTCATACAGTGATGACAAGAGAATATATTTTGACAAGGGAGAAATTTTAACAGGGAGAATAACACTAAGGAAACACACAGGGACGTATACAAACTATTTTGATACAATTCAAAGGCTGCAAGAAGTAAGTGTAATTTATATGAATAAATCAATATTAAATCTATCTATATAATTGCACGTATATTCTATATTATAGTTAATTATTTACCATTAGATAATAATGATAATATGACAGACGTAATTATAATGATTTTTCACTTTTGTCCGAAATAGTATGTTATATGTGATAACCTGACGGTTGACGATGTACGATGTACCACGTCCTAAAGCCGTAAAGGTATACGTATACCTACCTACCTACATTTTTAAAATTAATAATATTTTTTTTTTTATTAAGTTAAGCCCGGTAACTATGGCCATTGTTTTTGTTTGTAGGGGGAGGAACGGTTGTGGTTGAAACACGTTTTGTATGTATGGCAAGGATTTATTGCTGAAAATCCCGAGTGGTCGCCCATCCGGGAGCTAGCAACACCGGCCGATACGTACACTCGGATCATTTTCGAAGTTGAGTGTGGTAACCACGCCACACCACGCCACGAATTTAATAATTATTAATATTATTTTATTAGATTCTATAACTTGTAATACCCTCCACTCATCGAAATAAAACCTAAATGATAGTATAAAAGTCGAATAGTTGTATTCTATATAGTATATATATATATAGTTTTTATTTATATAGTATTCTCAAACATAAACCATAGTAGGTAGGTACCTAATATTATTAGATGAATTAGTTTTGCAAAGTTTGAGATACAGTTAATCAATTCTTAAATTGAAACGTTATTTTGCCACATACTATAATTGCTTCAACGATTTTGTTTCAAATTAAAAATGTATTTCAATATTTTTATTTTATTTTTATAAATTGAAAAATATAAAAAATTATACAATCTGTAAGACAATAACACATATAAAATGAAATTTTATGAACGTGTGAATATACAGAAACACTCAAATTGATTAATTAATTAATTTTTATTAACACATATAATATTATATTATTTAACATACATACATTTATTTCTAACCAACAAATTAAAAATATATTTATTGTTTTTACGTTTATCTTTTAAACAGTATGATATAACAATCATATACATTATATATTTTTTTTTATTATATAATATATAACATTCTAAATAGGAAATAAATAATAATTAACGGCTACATAATATGTGAACCAAAAAGATTTTTAATTTAAAACATATATATGTACATAAATACGTACCAAAAAATAAACACTAATTTTAATTCAAATTTACAATTTTTAGGTTGTTTTGTATTCTAAAAGATTATTTAAAATTAATTGAGGTAGCATTAGTTATTTTTGAAAAAATGTTGCATTACCTCACTTATTTATTAAAACAAAAATATAAAACATGTATTGGCACTATTTATATGTAAATAATGAGTTATACACAACTTATTGCATATTTCAATAAATTTTCAAATTACTATAACTACCTGTATAGCATTACATTGATAAGTGTGCGTTTTTCGATTAACTGGTGTTTCTTTCACTATTATAATGAAAAAATAAAACGTGTAAAAACATCAAAAAAGATTTCAATTGAAAGCTATATTTTATCCTCTGTCACAACCACATATAAATATAACATCGTACCTAGATGTAATATTATAAAATATATTTTCTTTAAAGGGAATGGTATTAGATGTAAAATTATGTTTTATACATTTTATGACGTTTAGAGTAAAAGCTATTTTCCATATTTCGTTACTACTAACGAATATATGTTTCATAGAATTCGCAAAGACATCTTTACTGACATTTTTTTAACATCGTAACAGTTTATTTTGTTATTTGGTACTGAACACATTTTAAATATTTTGCCTAGTAATATTAAATCAGCAATGTTCCTTCAAAAGTTGAATTATCGCACACTACATGAATGACGAATGTGTCTATGCAAAACTTTTTGCAATATTGGATTGTAAATACACATGTCTCGCCTTCCCGAAAACCCCAATAGAATTTCTAACAAATTACTATTACTATATAATATAATATGTACAATGTACAAATAATAGCGATCATAAACAATAATAAGATTTGTAAACGAATAGGTACTGTTTAAAAAT
>NW_021770178.1:10735-13400 GCF_005508785.2 Acyrthosiphon pisum | reverse complement strand
TGGATTTTGGTAGTTTCTTGATGATATCCAGGACTTCATTTGGAGTGATATAGTCATTGTTTGGTGTTTGGTCGTCGTTGATTATTTGGATGGAGTGTTCCACTTCTTTGTTTGGAGGACCTGGATTATTTGAAAATTGAGTACTCATCGTGTCCGCAAAAAGTTCTGCTTTCAGTTTTTCATCAAGATTCCACTTGTTGTTTTCAGTGGAACGCATGCTGGTTTTTTCCGTAGTAACCTGCGGTTTAGCTTATAAATTGATTTGTCTTCGAAATTTAAAGTCTGAGTAAAGGTTGTAATGGTTGGAATGTAGACCTATTCCTATTACAAATATTTATAATAACAGATAACACGTAGTTTATATGGTAATCATTTTCATCTTTATTTTGGTATAAACATATAAATAGTTAATATAATAATTTACCATACAAGGTATAACGGGGTAATATATAATTCACGAATATAATTTAAAAGGAGATATTGTTCTGTACTGAATTTTATGAAAACTGTAAAATAATCGAAGAAAATAAATAATCGTCGTAATAATCGATTAATCGAAATAATCGAACAGCCCTAATTCACGGTCGCCAAAAACGTAATTTTATTTTATTAGACACATTTTTTGATTGTTTTAAACAACTTATTTTTCATTACTAAAATGTTGTTCTTGAACAATTTTTATTAAATTTTCTTCCGAGTCGTTGAACTCGCTTAGCTGAGAGAGAATGATAATAATAAAAAGTTTTGTACTTGTTAGGTATTTTTTTTCATTAACTGAATCACAAAACAGTTTTATGCCGAACTTTCCGGTGATAAATTAATAATCTGCTTGATTTATTAAACATATTACGTAATATTTTCAATGACTAGCATTGATATAGGTACATAACTAATTGAATTATAATAATTTTATATAATATGTTGAATGTGTACTTTTATTAGGTATTTTTATTACAGGGTGAATATCGTACTGTTGTTGAAACTATTCACCTTAATTTAATTATTATTTGAGTAAAAAATGTCAAGTATAACTGAGTTGAAAGGAAATATAACATTTTTTATACCGTCTGAGTTTTTGCGATACTTTCATAGTAAGTATCTAAACATAAATATTGAATGGCTTAAAATTAGTATGATAATATTATATTAGTAGCATATTAACATTATATACTCCATTAGGTATACCTATATAGTTATTTCTATTTTATTTCTCTGAATTATCCAAGATCACTAATTAATCATAATTAACGATCAGGTAGAAATTAATAAATTACTATTTTTATTAAATGAAAATCGATATGGGGAGTGCCTATTTTTGTATTTATTGTTACAATTTTTTTCAAATAGTTACGATTTCTTTTATTATGAATTATGTGAGAACTTATATCCACATAATTGTCAATATTTTGGATTTATATTATAATTTATAATCATTAAATAATACCTATTTTTTTTTATGTAATTTGATGTAAACTTTGCATCTTGGAGATAAACTGGAGGCTGGATACCAAATTAATTTGTTTATATAACAAAAATTGCGTGTAGTAAAATGTAAATGCTAATCTTGCCTTTGGTAAATTTATAATAATCTAGGCACTTAAATAATCGGGTACACTTAAGTTCCACCCCTTATTTCCAGACTACCATTGTTATAATAACGACAAGAATGTGAGTAAATAGCCTATCTATAACGCCGTACAAAAACCCTTTATTATTAAAAATTAAAATAAATATTTACTTACGGATATTTTGAAATAGAACCAAATAAAACCATGTTTTATTCTAAACTGCTGATTCGGTGATTGGGGACTGTATAATTTTGGTACCTACGGTTTTGTGGTCGGTAAGACTGAAATAATTCGGAATTAGGATAGGGAAGGTTAATGAAATATACTCGATTGTTTTGGTGATGATGTTGACTACTATTAAAAAACGTAGTAAACACAACAATTATAATAATATACTAATAATTGAACAACAATTAATAATTAACAATTGATTAACGATATTTTTGGTAACGGTAATACGGTCAGTATAATATGGTCGCGGTCGTGATACGCGGTGAGTACTGACTAGTCACGGAGATTTGTCGCTGGTCTCTTTAATTAAAAATTAAAATAAATGTTTACTTGAGGATATTTAGAAATATAACCAAATAAAACTATGTTTTATCTTAAGCTACCTTCTGACATAATATATACAACTCCCCTCTTACGATTATTCTACTATTTACTTCCTCCCTTAGCGTTCCTAAACCAAATTTTCAAAACATTATATTATTATACCCATACTTTTTCAAATCTTATACATTTAGACATAATTATATTATCATTTGATATAAGCAGTGTTGGGTAGTAAAATAAGTCATAACGGAAGTAACGCGTTACGTAATTTTATTAGAATTATATCCTAGTAACGAAAATGTAATGGAAATTACTTTTGATAAGTAATTTCTATAAAATAACGCGTTACAGTTTCGAATAATTAAGTACCTACCTGTTGCTAAAAAAAAATAAAATACGTGCATGTCCCCACCCCCACCCATTTTCATTTTTCAACTTTTTCCGACGCCAATATTTAGTGCTCAATTCCTGCCAATTCCTGCCGTTACTTCCGGAATTCCTGCTCAATTACCACCCTCGCAAAATCCAAAAAACTATGGGTG
>NW_021770178.1:4914-7906 GCF_005508785.2 Acyrthosiphon pisum | reverse complement strand
TTTACTTTTGACCCCCCAAAGTACCAACTAGATTCACTTTCCTATCAGAAAAGGTACTGTTGAAGAAAATGCAAGCACTTTTACTGTCGTAAAACGTGATGACAGACACAAAAATAAAAAAAAAAAATAAAAAAACACACATCATTGTAAAATCAATACATTCATCGTTCCACTCAGAATCTAAAAACTGTGTTTATAAATTTTTTTGTGTTTTTGGTTTAGAGTATTAACTACTTACATGGAACTTTGTTTGCATATTTAATCCTTGGCTATAAAAGTTGAACATCGAGTGTCAATATTATAACTATTAGCGCTCGCTCGCGTAATAGTAATAATAATAATATCAATGGTACCACGTATACAGTGCGTGTGTAGTAGTGTAATAGTGCGACGATATCGCGTCTACACCGCGTAGCTAAAGTATAGAGCGCGTGACCATGAGCGGCGTTTGGCAATCGATATATGACTACGTATATAAATATTTCTAAAATAACATAAACTAGGATTTGTGTTGTTATATTAAATGACACCACAAATAGATATATGTTAGACATCCGGTGTGTGCAAGCGTGTGACGATCCGCAAGATGACCATGTACGGTCATCTGAAATAATAGAAGGGACAGGGACAGAGACCCATCGAGGAGAGCTGCTGGACAAGCGTCCATCAGACGAATAACGAGCCCCAAGAAGAACAGTTTAGCTAAATACTTAGTCACATCTCGCTGACCTACAGTTTCCTGTTTCACTATAAATTAATTGGACTTTGAACATTTTTTGATTTAATAAATATTATATTGAAGTGTTAATAAATACAAGTATTACAAATCATTTTCGTATTTCATTTCAATACTTCCATCAGTAGTTGTGCAGTTGTAGGCACGTTACAAATATATTACCTAAAAAGTGGTTAGGTCGAACTATATTATAAATCATGGTTAATACTTCAGAATTTAGACTTTATTACTTTAGTAGGTTTTGTAATATCTTCTATACTTCTGTGCTAAATTGCTTAAACTGTGGTATGCCGTACAGGGCCGTGTAGAATGGAACAGAAAAAAATTATATCTTTTTTAGTTAATGTATCTATATGTGTTTTGTGATAATGTTAAATGTAACTAAAATATTCTTTTTATATTTTACATACACATTTATATTTTATTATTAAATGTCGAATACCTAGTTCAATTTTTGTGTCATTATAATAGTACATTCTTACGTATCATGATTTATGACTGATAAAACCTACTTAAAACATAAGTGGTATGTGCACGAAAAATTAGCTCAAGTATCTCTTACAACGTAAACAAGATAACATAATACAAATATCAAGGCGGATCTAAGAAAAAAATAAAACTTGTACTTTTTCTTTCGGTCTAGCAATAAAACTAGTTACAGTATTTCGAGAGACGACACACCGCCAATAAGTCCTTTTGCACGGCGTATCGATATTCGATATCAGATAGGTAGGTATTTTATAATTTAAATTTCCATTTTTATATATTATAATATATTGGATAAATACATTTTAATTTTTAACGATATAAAGGTATCAATTATATAGGCTTATATTTCAATAATAAGTACCATAATTATTGTCCTGCAGTGTTGTCCATTACTATCGTCACCACTCAGTTTTGAATTCAACTATCTACTATAAATAAGTAAGCAAATACATATTCTATAAATGGATTTTAATTCAATGATATTTTCTTTTTGTCTGGACGCCCGACCATGGTTTGGTAAATATTATAAATAATATCTTAAACAGTTATATACCTACCATGGTCGGGCGTCTAGACACAGTGCATAATATTTTACTTACAATATAAAATGTATACCTACCCCAAATTTAAATAATATTGTGATCATGACTTGAAGCTACTAATGATGAGGTTTTAGTATATTTTTTGGGAAAGATGATCATATTTATACTTTTTGAAAAACATCCTTGTTCCGATAAAATTGAAGCGCTAATATGTATTGTAATTTTTAAATCTAATTTAGTTATAACTTATAAGAATACAAATTATTTATTTTTATTATTTTTCAAATAAATTACAGTAACCTCTCGTTATCCGCGGTTTCGATTATCCACGGTTGGGCCCACGATAACAAATTATTAATGCGATTGCGATAACGTTTTACCGTTATTATACACGAACACTGTAGAAATTTATTTTTGACAATTGTAGATAATTGTTGTTATATCGCTATAGGTAGAACACATATACATTATACATACATATATGTACTGATGGGTTTATGATAACTACTGATCTCGCTATCCACGCAGGTTTGCTGGAACGTAACCTTCGCGGATAACGAGGGATTACTGTATTGTTGTGACACCGCAGATGAGTTCATAATTACCAAGAAAAAATTGATAAAAGTGATATTGTAAAAAAAAAAAATTAATAATACAAAAAATAACATTCCTGTTTATGCTGCTGTCGTCAGCATTTTCGCCACTCTGTCTGTACTGGTGACAATGTACAGAATGCACAATGGACAACTCTTTTCTCCCCGCTCTTCGCCGTCCCTTCCTACGCATTACACACATGATCCATATTCCATTCTATACAAACGTATTTCTAGTGTCTTTGCTTAATCAATGTCAACACCGCCATAGTTTATATATTTTATTTTGTTTCTTTTTTACGTTGTGTGTCAACATAACCAAAAAGTGTTCGTATTATAATTCTGTATTACTATTGTGTGAACTGGAGACGCTCGCTAGTAAAGCAGCTTCCGTTATTTCGTTCGTATTCATTTTTATATACACGTTATATTTATTATCATTGTCGTCATCAGTAAGATGACACGATAATCATTGTAATTTTCTCTGGTTTCGCGGATACTGAGTCTGCAGATCATTTATACGACGACTACCAATAAATCATATATCGTTCACAATTCGGTGAGTACTTATTTATTTGGTTCCGTTTATAAATACCTACCTCTCTGTTAGATAGTCCGAACTGACTATAGTC
>NW_021770178.1:0-3515 GCF_005508785.2 Acyrthosiphon pisum | reverse complement strand
CAAACCTCTTACAGTTAGATTTTGTAAGTGGTGCATGTACCGAGTTTTTACAAAAACAACTGGATGCATCGAATTGTCTTAGTATCAGACGGTTTGCTGACTTACATAACTGTACGGAATTGTTATCAAGTTCTGAAACGTTCATTAAAAAACATTTTTTGTATGATATATTTAACTTATTCTCTTTATTTTTTAGCAATAAATTACATACATATATTATATAGACAATCATTTTCAGAGACGTGGTTAAAAGTGTTGATTTTCTATCTTTATCTTCTGAAGATGTGGTTAAGATGATCTCCTGTAATGACCTTGCCGTTCCATTAGAAGAAAATGTAAGCAAACTGCAATTAGTACCTACTCAATAGTGTTGTATAGAAGAAATTATTGCTACTAGGTACAGCATGGCTATAATAACATAACTCGTAATTTTGACTATGTACCTTTTGTTGTAAATTAGTTATATATTTTATAGTACAAAGTATCAATTACTCAATGAAATAATTGGATCAGTTCCATTTTATCAGTTTTGAGCTTATATTAAATAATGAATATGTCAGGCCCGACTGTAAACTGTATAACTGAGCTATAGACTAGGTATTGAATCTGCTCAAAAAATGTTGCAGATGAAGCACATGAACTTCCTACTGCACATTGATTATATTTATAAATGACAAATAATATATAATAAAACCTTATAGGTGGAGGTTTTAATAATCATAAAAAATATTTTAATATTAATAATACGTATACTTATAAAAAAGTTATGAAAGCATTCAAACTTTTAAAAATTGATTTAATTCCATCAAAATATAATTATTATATCATTGATTGCTGTTAAAAGAAAAGGATACCCAATAACTTGAAGAACGCAATATTATATTAAGGGTGGCTTAACAAATTTTTATGTTTTAATTTAGTTTTAAATATTTATTAATGTAGGTATTTGAATGTGTAATTAAATGGGTAAAACATGATTTGGATCAGAGAAAAGATTTTTTGCCAGAATTAATGGAACATGTACGTTTGTCATTATTAGCATCAAGGCCTGATGTATTAAATATTGTAGTCGAAGAACCTCTTCTAAAGAATAGTCCTAAATGTATGTTGTTTTAATAAATACGTCTTCATCATGTAATTATATGTTTTATTAATTATTATTTAAATGTTTATAGGTAAAGATTATGTGTTTGAAGCATTACGATTTAATCTACTTAAGTCGGTTCAGTATTTCACGATTCCAAAAACAATTCGGTGTAAACCTAGACATTTTGGTGATTCTCAAAAAGTATGATTCCGTTTTGATAAATTTATCTTCACAATTATTTTGTCCATTTAATTTTATTAGGTTATTCTAATGTTCAACCGGTCTGATACATCGCCAAAGTGTTATACAGAATGGTATGACCCAGCAACCAAGCTAAGGAACATTGCACCAGGGTTAAATGATTGTCGTAAGACAGCTGGCTCTTGCGTAATAAGTGATCAATTTGTGTTTATTATGGGAGGTGTAAATGAATCAAGTTCAAAATCTGTTAATATGCTTGACGTATCTTCACAATCGCCCTCTTGGGTTCCAATGGTAGACATGTTAGTTAGTCGAAATCGGTTAGGAGTCGGAGTATTAGGTGATTTCATATATGCTGTAAGTTAAATCAATATTTTACTTATTTTATAATATAAATATTATATAAAATGTTGTAATTCTAGGTTGGTGGAGGTAATTTCAAGAATGCAGTAAATAGTGTAGAGGTTTTCGATGTCAGTATTCAAAAATGGACACTAGTGTCTAGTATGTCAATTAAGAGATATGATTTGGGTGTTGGTGTACTCAATAATCGTTTATACGCGGTGAATAATCATATTTTATTATGCATTTATAATTTGTAATACATTTCATGAAATTAAATTGTGTAGGTTGGGGGTGCTGGTGATGGTAATATTGTTAGATCTGTGGAATATTATGATCCCGCACTTGACACATGGACAACAGTTGCAGAAATGTCTGGAAATCGTAAAGGTGTTAGTGTAGGAGTCATGGACGGCGTGATGTATGCTATTGGTGGCTTTTGTGATGGAAAGCATCTTAAACGTGTTGAGGTCTATAGACCAAGTGATGGAGTTTGGTCGTCTGTTGCTGATATGAATTTGTGCCGAAATAGACCGGGTGACTATGCAAATTATATTTTTTTAGTTTAAACCTCAAAATATATTGAATTTAAATTACATTATTTTATAGGAGTATCCGTATTAGATGGTTTGTTGTATGTTTTTGGTGGAGAAACAGAATCTTCTTTTGTTGATACTTTAGAAACTTACAACCCCAACACCAATACTTGGACCTTGGAGAGATTATCAAGAAATGAAGTACAAATTTATGGTGGAGTAGTTGTCAATAGACCACCACATTTTATTAACTAATCGGCATACATAATGGTCTCATTGTTGGTAGAAATATGATCATATTTATGTATAATTCATGACGAAACATATATTGTTCTATTAATTTTTGTTTTTGTTAATGTATGTTAAAAATATTGTTTTATAATTTAAATTGAAGATTTACAAATTATAGAAACAAGCTTTAATGTTAATTATATTACAGTGTATTAGCAAAAACTTTTATAATTTACATTATACATAATATCTTCACACAGAGAAATGGGATACTTTTTTTAAACTCTTTACTATTTTTTTGACTAATAAAGTTGAAGTTAACTGCATAATGTGTCAGTCATATTAACTGAAATGGAACGTTAATCTAAATATAGTACCTTATTTATCTGAAGGTGTTGAAATAACTCATTAGAATTGCAATTTTGAGAATCAAAGTTATTTAGTTTAATATTTTTGTAGGGTTAGTTTTACTACAAGTTTAAGTCATCATCTGAATTATTTTAACAGTTAAAATTAGTATAAATGAACGTTGTTATAATTATAAGTCGGGAGAATGAAAAGTGGCCGCTGATACGCGCGCTTCAGGTGGTGAATTGTTGTCATAGTTTCGCAAAATAAAGTATGCGTATTTTGAAATGTAGTAGATATACCTAGATAGAATTACCTTATAAAAATGTATTTGAATGATGTTGGATATAAGTTTTAGAACCCCTGTTTTGGATTAAAACAAAAAGGTTGCTATCATATCATAGAACAGTGCTTTAAATAGTGTAGAGGTATTTTATGCCAGTAATCAAACATTTTATCGTTTTATACGTATGACTAGCTCTCCGAGCGTCGATGGGGGAGACCCCCAGATCCCCCAAGTTGGCGAGGAGTGTTGTCGATTTCGGAAGCTGCAGTGGTCTTGTGGTCCGGTCGTCGTCTCGAGGTAGACGGTGTATGGGTGATACGGAGATCTGGTAATGAGGCTTTCAATTGTGGCGTACGAGGAAAGAAGTTGTTGATAACGGTGTGGCTTCCCCGTAGCCATCATATTGTTTGTGTTACCCGTAGATAGATGATTGAGGATGAAGAATACAGGTAACACGTTGAATTTGAGTAGAGATTTAATTTGT
>NW_021770177.1:0-786 GCF_005508785.2 Acyrthosiphon pisum | reverse complement strand
CATCACAGTTACTGCAAGTCGGTGTTTGGTCAAGAGTCTTTTTGCATGCATTTGTCAAGTGAGAGCCGGCACATTTAACGCAACGTGGTGCGTTGCCGCAGTTTTGGGAACCGTGGCCGAATTTTTGGCATGTGTGGCATTGAGAGGGTCCAGTTTTTTTGTAAGCTTTGACGCTGATTTTGAGATAAAATAATTCAGATAATTCGAAGATTTCTTTGGCTTGTGGGCCAGAAAGGATGACCAGACATAAGGGCATAGGTTTGTCAGTTGTGCCAAAACGTTTGATTAGGTGGACTTTGAAGTTGAGTGCCTCGAGTTCGGCTTGGAGTTCATCGGTTGTGACATCAGTGGGGATGCCTTTGAGTACAATTTTCAGTTGGCGGTCAGCAGCGAGGGAGAAGGTGTGGAATTCGATTTTATTAGCAAGTAGGATTTTTTGAACTTGTCTGAATTGGGTAGCGTCTGTGGTTTTAATAACAATTTTCCCTTCAGCTGAGGATTTAGCTGTGAGCCCGATAGCGGAAAAATCTGAGTTTTGAAAAATTTGTGGCGCGGTGCTACGCCATGCTGAGGCTGGAAGAATGATTGGCGGAGGTAGCGGAGTTCTGGTTGAGTTGGGGGTAATTATTGAAGGTTTGGTTTCTGGGGTGGGAGAGCGTGAGGATACGCTGCTATCCCAGCTGTCATTTGAGCCGATGGATATTGAAGTAGGAGTTGGCGATCTTTCCTCTGGAATTTGGTTTTCTTGTTCAGTAGAGGGCTGAACATCCCGGTGTCGGAGTTTCA
>NW_021770176.1:2343-2605 GCF_005508785.2 Acyrthosiphon pisum | reverse complement strand
GTGTTATATTTGAATATAATGTTAAATCATTGTACCTATACGAAAAATGATTCTGAGCGGTCAGCGTAGTCCTATAATATTATTATTTTTTATTCGTTGCTGGTGTTAAACAAATTATTAGAATTTAAAATCCCATTTCTAGCGGTTTTTCGTAATTTTTCGGTAGTTTTTTCGACGCTTTTTAAAACTACTTGGAATTTTCAATTTTAACCTCTCAAAAGTACCAACTAGGTTCACTTTTCTATCAGAGAAGATGCTGATC
>NW_021770176.1:0-2243 GCF_005508785.2 Acyrthosiphon pisum | reverse complement strand
TCAAAAATCAAAGCATTATCATAGGTTCGACAACGCTGAAGGATGTCTCATATAGGTAACTACTACGATTTTGGGGGGATCCTGTGCCGCAAGCATTTTAACATATTTTATTGATTTCTATAGTATTTGATTATTTTTTGACAGGATGCAGCTATAATAGCCAAATGGTATGTAAAATACTAAATAAAACTTTGGATTTGTTTTAAATATTATTTTGTATAAACTATTCGACAATTTATTTGATTATATTGACGTTCGCACGTTCTACACATATTATTATGTACCATCCTTGCACAGTGTACAGTTTATATTAGTATCCGCCAGTGTTATACGTTATTTTATGATTTATTAATTATGTAACAGTTTCCGTCGCGTTTAGTGTTTGAAGGTTTAAACACAGACTATATGAAAATAGTGAATAAATATGATTTCATATTATAGTCTGTGGTTTAAATATTTCTTGGAACATAATATAAATATACCTATAATATTCGTGTAGTGTTTATACTGCATGTCTATAGTCAGTGTTCATTACACTCTATATAAACGACCAACGAGTTTTTTGTTGAAAATATATATTTTAACGATTTTTAGTCGTTAAATCTGTAAGTTGTAATAATTGATTTATGTACTGCACAATATAAAAATAATAAGAAACAATAATTTTTTGTGTTCACAACTTATTATAATTGAACCAAAACAAATAGGTAACATTTAGAAAAGGGGGAAATTTTGAAAAATGTAATATGTATTTAATATTCACACGAAAAAAGAAAGGGGTGGGGAAAAGACTTTAGTATATAAAATAACAAAGTAACAAGTGAAAAATTTAACAATTAAAAATGTAATGGTGCATGACAATATTTTGCACTTATACTTTCACGAGGCCAAAACGTTCAATATAATATTTTATTGAGGTTATTGGTTCGATGTATCAAAAAAGTTGTTGGTTAATATTCTTCATAGGTCCATGATATGACCATGTTCATCAATCATTATTCTGTTGTAATAAATAAATTCGTACCTACTGTTTAATACAAAAAATGTTTAAAACAACATCTTACTGTATAAAAAAAAATAATTTTACTACTGGATAATTTATAATAATATAACAATTGTATTATATAAATAATAATGATAATTCGAATACAGTAATAAATAATATCAAGTATAAAAATAATATCATTTTTAAACACCGTGGCTTATAATTTTGAAAAAAAAATAAACAAAAAACACAAGAGGTGTGAGATAAATGATAATTCAATAATGTTATAAATTATATACCTATTTGATATATAATTAACGAGTGCTTTACAATTTTAAAACATTTATAGCGAAAAATAAATAAGTAATATAAAGGAAAATTGTTCGATGTGGCAAAAAAAATGAGTAATAATAATTTTAACAAAAAAAAAGATGCTCAATGTGGCAAAATAAATTACAATGAATATAATTGTAATAAAAAAAAAAAGACATCAGTCAAGACGAGGCCACGTACCCCTACGTCGATGACGTAGGGGGTAGTGCAGATGTTATCATTGGTAATAGTGTATGGCCACTGGTCACCTCTACATCGTTCTTGCGGTCGGTCCTGCGGTGGGACGACAGTCGCGAAGACGAGCATGGAAGCGGGCGAAACCCGACCAAGACGGCTGCGAGAGCAACGATGATGGTTTGGGCGACGATTGGCTAGTGCGCCGATGACGTGCTTCCATAGATTGTACTGCAAGTTGCCAAAGACGACTATGCGCGACCATAGAATAATAAAAAGAATTCTTTTATTATCTATGGTGTGCGACGGCGAAGACGGTGACCAAAGCTCATCGGAGTGAACGACGAATATATATTATTATTTTTATGTTTCCAAGCCACCATATTATAGTCGTCTGTCATTCACCCGACGTGTGCTTGCGGTTTCCGTCGCCACCGTCGCGAGTCGTCTTCGTGCAACGCTGCAGCAGTCATCGTCAGTGGTACCTGCGGGAGGGCGTCGTTGCGTCCGCGCCGGTACAGCCAGCCAGCTCCGTAGTCGTGTCGTCGTCGCTGTCGGACCGAAGCAGCCGGGGCCTGCCACGCCTCCAGAGGGTCTCGCGTGTCGGTGACCTCGAGCGCGCGACGTCCGCGATCCCGTGGCCCTACCGCCGATGGCCAGAGAACAATGGTGACGACTCATTGGCGACGAACGGGTTTCCGCGGGTCCAGCACCGCTGCCGTCCTAAAGAGTCGCCGTCGTCGTCGGTACC
>NW_021770175.1:3422-4555 GCF_005508785.2 Acyrthosiphon pisum | reverse complement strand
TTTTCAAGTATAAATATGTACGTTTGAGTTGGACATTGGCCACCCAGGAAAAATAATAAAATTATAAAATTCAAAATAAACATTTTACATTTTAATTATAACATTCCATTGAGCATAATGTTAATAACTTCTAATTGATTTCAAAATTGCCAATGCCAATGTCTAATTTGGTCATACAGCGTAAGAGACATTGGCCCTTTTAACACAAGTTAAAATTTGATGACATTTTTTGTCAAAATGTGACATTGACCCTTCTTGCACCATGTGTTGGTCAGGTATATTATTATTACATTTAATGCGTTATTTCATGTGTTTTCATTCAAGCTGTATATAATAAACATAATAAACATTCTATTTCGATTAATTAAATAGTTAACTAATATGATGTATTGTATAATGATTATTATGGTGGATTGTATACGTTTATTATTGGTGTGTTCAGTTTTACTACTTTTTAGGGCAGTTGTATACATTCACCAATACCTTTAAGTTTTTTATCATATTATAAAATATTATATAAAATTATAAAATATCCTAGCTCGAGTCAACGCAGATTGTATTACAATATATTATTATTATATATAATATGTGTATGGTATAATGATTATTATGGCGGATTGTATACGTTTATTTAGGTGTTCAGTGTGAATGAATTATTTACTACTTTTTATACATTCACCATTACCATTATACTTCAATATATATATATATTTGATGTGTTGTTTAGGAATTATTATTAATAACTAATAGTGTCTAAGAGTCTTATAATTATATATTATGATATATACTAGGTTGTACCATACATTATGTACTTCTGCAGAGAGTTCTATATGTGGTCTACATTAGTACACAGTGGTACCTACATGCTATTGATAGATTTTTATTATAGGTATTACATTGAAAATTATTGCCATAGCATATAACAATTATTAGCATATAACAATATTTTATGCATGTGTTATTTTTAGCAGTGTGTTTAGTGTTATTTTACTCACTGTTTTTTAGGTTTTTAGGGTAGTTGTGTACTTTTATATTATATACTTTACATTTAATGTGTTGTTTAGGTATTATTATTATTTTTATGTTTTTTCATTCAAGTGAAACACGCTTTTATGGATTGTTGTTTTCGTTGA
>NW_021770175.1:0-1278 GCF_005508785.2 Acyrthosiphon pisum | reverse complement strand
TCAACGCTTTGGTACCGGACGGCCTGCCGCCGTTCCGGCTCAAGTTGAAGGTGGGGTGCATCGTGATGTTACTCAGAAATCTCGATCCTAGGAGACGACTGTGCAACGGTACGAGGTTGGTGGTCACCGACAGAGGCGGACTGGCCCGGTAGAGACAGTGAGAAATGTCCCACTGGGCCGCATGCTTTATGTGGCCGTCGGGCCACGCCAATGACAAATAAAAAACATTCAATATTTATATTTTAATATTGGTTTGCTAAATGTATTTTCTACATAGTCCGTGACATGTCGTGCTGTATGGTGTACTGTTATCAGTTAATGACAGTTATGTGAAATAATTTTGAAAGTTAACGATAAGATCTAAAAATAACTAACTGTTGGGTTATACCTATTACGTGATACGTCCATCTATTTGATGTCTGTGTTTTTGTGTACAGAGTACAGCTGATATTACAGTTTACACTGTTTACAGTTTTCATTAAACTAACGAGTGACGACAACTAAGACTAATCAGACTTTGTATTGTACCATACTTAATTAGTTACTTATAGTGTTCTTAGTTCTTCTTTACTTAATTTGTATATTTAAAACTAGCCGACCCGTCACAGCTTCGCCCGTGATTGGTTTTTTATTTTGCCTCCGAACGTTGATATGTATAATTTTTTATTCAAATGTTATCGTTTAATGTGATCATAAGTAAATATAAAAAATGGTTAATGAAAACGTATTGGAATGTTTCTAGCGGTAATAATGATAAATATATTTTTATCAAAAATAGCTGATCCCGTGCACTTCGTTGCTCGTTAAATGTAGGCACCAGGACTCTTATGACTCAAACTTTGTTCAATTCGTTATTTAATAATCGGTGTATGGTGTTCAAAACTTATCTTAACTTTTCCGTGGCCCAGAATAAAAATTCTGGTTCGCGGCAGTATATTATCAGGTAGGCAATCTACCTACGGTAGATCGCGGACCCCGTGCTGTTTGTACGTAAGTGTATGATTTAACTCTAAAGTATCAAAGTTATACAAAGTTTGTCGTTTTTACTTAATTCCACCTACGGTGGATTAATATAATCAATTAATAAAAAATCCTAACCTAACCTAACCGTACTAAAATCCAATGAATAAAAAAACCAAATTTAGTCCTTATTAAATTAATCTATCTTCTTTCCAGAGGACTAATCTACACACAAACATTTATACCAAGCTGAACCTGTGCACTCGGTTATCAGTAAAAAATTGCAACTTAAAAAAATTTTGATTGTTCAACTGTTTT
>NW_021770174.1:2385-3451 GCF_005508785.2 Acyrthosiphon pisum | reverse complement strand
GTTGATATGATTTCAATACAAATTGATACAAGTAGCACTCACTTTGCCTGTTAGCTCTGCAATGTGTGAGTGTTTTTTTCAGTTAGGTATGCGTAGAATTAAAACTTGGGTGAGAACTTCTATGCTCCAAGATTGGTTTATCTATACTTCCCATTGAAAAAAGACCTGACTAAAAGTATTGAAAGTGATGTTATTATAAATGAATTCTCAAAATCCTCCAGAATGCTGATTTTAAAATAAAATACCTATTCATTAATGTTATAAACTAGTTATTGATATGTTAATTGTTTTTTATGCATTGTATAATTTTGTAGTATCAATAAAAAATAGATTTTTTTGGATAAATTAACCATACCGAGTGTTACACCGAGCCCACCGTGATACAACTTCACTACGCCAGGCGGTGCAGGGGGGTCTGGAAATTGTTATGTAATAACTAATATTACTGGCTGCAGCCAATATTTTCAACGGTCTGGTTTTTTTTTCTATTTTTAGTCTTTACTGAACAGTGAACATTAATTGTATTTTGTACTATCGTCTATCGTACCGTTCATACGTCCTTAGTTAATAGGTACTTTATTCTTTAGTTTATACTGATACTGACTTTAAACTTTTAAGTTTTTAAATAATATATTCATTGTAGATTCGTATCGTATTGTGTATCCATGTGAGTACAATTAATTATTATTTATCATAGTATCAATTATAAATCTTAAATCTTATTTAAAACTAAATTTTAAAATTAATCTTTTATTCTATTAGGTACTATAGATTTATTGTAATTTTACTATATACTGAATATGGCTGAGAGGATTAACGCATTTGAGCGGTTAATGAGATCCAGTCAATCGAATGATGTTCAAGGTAGTAATGATAATAATTTTCAAATTGATGATCCAGACCCAGAGACAACTGAATTTATAAATGAACAACATGAAGAAAGTCTGATGACAACAGAAGAAGTAGAGGAAGACCATACAACGAATCAAAGGTTGATTTATAGTTGAAATTTTTTTAACAAAATAAATAATAATACATTTTTATTTATTAAAAATAAATAATTCAA
>NW_021770174.1:181-2285 GCF_005508785.2 Acyrthosiphon pisum | reverse complement strand
TTGATTATATTATATTTCGTACACGGGTCATTACCTATCCGAATTAATTGTTATTTTTAAATTTTATAGGTATTAACACTATTTTAAATAACGATAAACGCAAAACTTGCGTAGATAACGTATTAATTGTAAATAACATAAAATAGAATTTTTTTTTCAAATGCAAGCCCTGCTAGGATGACTTTTTCGGTTGATACATTCTGGTATCGGCTATATAATAACTATATCAGCTGTCGATTAAGCCTAATAAAGAATATTTTTTATTTTTTTAGATATGCATAAATTATTTATATTAACTATTTTATTTATTATTTATTATTTATAAGAGGAAAACGGAATCTCGTTTTTTGAGAAAATGGTTACAGCCTATAACGTGATGGTGTGTGGTCTGGCCAGCCGCAACCTGTACCTGTATACTATAATAATAAATGATTCACAAAATAATAATAATAATTGATAACAATACGGGGCACGCATAATAATTTTAAAAAATGTGGTGATTCACACCCACAGAGGTTTTTTATGTAAATTCGGCGTATTGCACCTGTAAGAATATGATGAAAAACAATATTAAAACCGGCAACGAATTACCTATATTAAAATAGATTGACGATCAGCACACAATTATAAACAATAAAAAGAATATAATAATAATAAAAAAAAGGTGGACAAGTGGGTACCGCTCTGCTGTACAGTAGTTTTGATTGATGTGTTATATTTGAAAACAATGATAATGCCGGGTCCACTCAGAGACGACAAAAGTAAAACAAAACAAAAACTCTGTGTTTTTCGACAAAATCAAAACATTTTTAAAACAATTTTGTTTTTTCCAACAAATTGTTCGTGTTTTGAAAAACAAAGTCGTGTCCCGAGCGGTGTCGGTAAACATCAAAAGGTTTTGGTTTTGTTGTTGTTTTTGCAAACACTGTCGAACGTGTGTGGACATGTTTTCAAAACAACCAACAGGCAATATTTTTTATCGGGATTTCGCGGGCAGTACCAATTTGGTTATTTATAAATATATATTTATTATAAATAATATATAATTTAATATTATAAATTCGTTGTCTACCATTTAGTATTAATTAGTCTGTCGTACTGTTGACGTACACGACACGTGTGTGTTTGATTTAAATTTTCAAAAATAAAGAATTTAGTTTTTTTTAAGTTTTATTTTGTTTAATTAAAATTATTCGGTGCAATTCGGTATAACTAAAATGAATAAAAAAAAATGGACTACTGAAGAAACGTGCAAGCTGATTGAATTGTACCGTGAATCCCCAATATTGTGGGATGCCAAAAACTTAAATCATAAAAATAAATTCAAAACAGCCGATGCATTGAAAGAAATAGCGTTCACATTCAATACCGATTCTAGTGAAATAGACAGGAAGCTTAAAAATCTATACTCGCAATACACAAGAGAAAGGCGTAATTATAAAGCTATGAAAAAATCAGGAGCTGGAAAAGAATTTCATGCTAAATGGTTCGGATATGAACTTATGAGTTTTCTACAAGATAAAAATAAACCTAGGAAAACTCGAGAATTTGGATTAGATGAATGTCAGGTATGTATAAATATTAATAATTATATTACTTAATTTAAAAATATTTAAATAAATAAGTATATACATATTTTAATAGTTGCCATGTAGTACAGTGGTGCAGTACACAACTCATCTAGGTAGTCACTAAATATAATAAATAAATAAATAAAAATATTTTACAACATTTAATCATAAAAAATATTCATAACACAAAAATATTATAACATAAAAATGTAAAATACTTCATAGATAGTATACATAATTACACTTCGTCACTGCCATTTCATTTCATTCAAGTTAGGTAATATCGTGAATGAAATTTAAATTCTTTCCAATATCTTTAAAAAAAAAAAAATTTTTACGTTACTTCGCTATTAAGTATACCTACCTTACAATAACAATTAAAAATAATAATGATAATAATAATTCGAAATATTTAGTGTTTAATTTAGTTGAAATCTTTGAACAACAATAGTTTATTCGTAGTAATATTTTTCGTAGTAAAATATATTTAAAAAAAATATATTAATAATAGTGTTTTCAAAATTAGCATAGTT
>NW_021770174.1:0-131 GCF_005508785.2 Acyrthosiphon pisum | reverse complement strand
GTCCATAATCATTGAGTGAGTTCACACACGCACATACACGCACACGCGTGTACACATACACACACACACACACACAGACACGTGGAGCGTATTTTATGGGATCCATAAGAAAAAGGCTACGATATTAGATC
>NW_021770173.1:13955-17118 GCF_005508785.2 Acyrthosiphon pisum | reverse complement strand
AAACCCGTTTTCTATTACCTATAGGCCATAGGCGCCGGCAGGAATTTTGTCAGAGGGGTGTATAGTATACGCCGATTTTTAAATAATGTTTAAATTATTTTAGATAAATACGTAGAAATATTTATAATATTATATTATATTATAATCTGAATCACAATATTAATCGTTCGTCATGTACTCGTGTGCAGTGGCGTAGCCAGGATTACGAAATAGAGGGTGTTTTAAGTAAGTATAGATTAAAACCAAGTTTTACAGTTTTCGTATATAAATAATTTAGGGTTCGGGACTTGACTTGTTGCACTAAAAATTATCGAAATATGCAGTCAAAGTATGCTTAAATATAATATATTACATATTATAATGTAGCTACACTTTTATATTATCTTTGAAAAATGCATAAAATATATTGCAATTTTGGTAATAAAAACTAAAAAATAAGTAGGTATATAAACTTGATAAATAAATAAATGACAACTTAATTTTTAAAAATACTGGCATACAATAGCTGGTACTATAGGTTAATAAATATTAAATAAGTAATAACGAATAACGTGATATGCGAACACCGTGATAAACAAACACGCGTATAGGTATACCTATTTAATGATGTTCATTTCTTCGTACAATCTAGAATCTAGATGTCAATTATAGTTTTGTCACAAAGAGACTTATAAAATCTTACATATGCGAACATAGGGCCAACTGTAGCCAAGCTCCACCAACAACTTTAACAGCTTTCCACCCCTCCAAAAACATTTTCTTAATTTTTTTAAGCTTATTCAATTTTATAATAGTATGGTTTTAGGCTTCGGACTCTATTATACCTAACCAAACATAATATTTTTTAAGATATTTTTCAATGTTATCCAAGTATGATTTTTCCCGACAATTGTATGTACCTACATTTAAGTTTAAAAAAATGCAAAATATGCACAAATATGCAAATTCAAACTTTGTATTTAATTTCGCCATTTCATGAGACAAATTTATAACTTAACATGCAAGCAGTCCCGAACCCTATAAGGCTATAAGCAATATTTATTATGGGGAAAAATGTCAATGGGGGGTGTTTAAACACCCAAACCCCCCCCTCGCCACTGCTCGTGTGTCGTGTGTGTATTTTTCAGCGTAGGACATGCTTAATACCGAATACGTCGTTTATTATTTTAATTCTTACGAGTTACGTTGTAAAATTGAAGAATTTGGAAAAAAACCTAGGCGTTTACATTTATTATTTAAAAAATAAGTATTAGATATAATTTATAATACATAAACAATGATTATATAAAATAAGTATTATATAATAGATAATTATGCAAAATAAAATATTTTCAATAACATTAATTTTTTTTTTTTGAAAAGCCAGGGGGGTGCAATTGCACCCCCTTGCACCCCCCTCGTGGCGCCCTTGACCCTAATGATAATTATTATAATATATATATATATAACTATAACTATAGTTATAACTATAGTTATAACTATAGTTATAAGTATATTTAATTTAAAAAAATACATTGGATCATAGCCCTCTTAACATTTTTCCCAATATTAGTATTGACATTTACAGCAGCAATAAACTTAACTTATATTTTTATAGTCATTATATATATGATACATTAATATTTTATATAATATTGTTATCATTTACCATTATCATAACTCTCAGTTATTTTTAAAATATTTTAGAAGTAAATGTTACGAAATATTTTCTAATAATATAAAAATGTTATTTTAAAGTTATATATACTGTATGATATTCAAAAATATTTCAAAGAAAAAGTTTTTAAAATATTTAAGAAATAATTGACTTAACATATTATACGATATATATCATTATTATATTTTTAAAATATTTACCAAGAAATATTTTTGTCATGACGATTAAAAAATATTTTGTAAATATAATCATCACCAAAATGCTATGTGGGATTATGCCTATTTCGTCCCGAATTAAAAAAAAAAATTGGTGTTCAAAAACAATTTTCATAAAAACAATTAGTTAAATAAAAAATATAGTTAAAAAATATAAGACATAACCAACTATACTATCGTATATACAACCAGTCCATGAAGGAAATACAGAAGTGCGGTCATTGGTGGATACTTGTCTTATAATATATATTTAAGGTAACATTTTTTTGGGATTAAATTGCGATTCTGATGAAATATTTCTCTTAATTTTACGAATTCCTTTGTACAGTATGTAATGTACTAATATGACACGACTACGGCGGGAGTGTACGTAAGTGATGTCATTACGGTACTCCCCTACACTGCTTTTTTGATAAATACCTCTTTTTTTCAAAAAATTATTTACGATTATTACGCCTAAAATCGGACGACCACAATAAAATACGACGAATATGATGTTCATAATAATAGTAATATTCTCCCTTCCACCCTTCCATTTGTGTTTGTGGGCATTTAGGTTTAATGATGACGTTCACTGTGATTTGACAACTTTACACGGTTTACCAATTTACCATAAATTGTACGTGTTATCGTAGTTACATAAAACTAATAATATATGGTTGTGACCCATGAAGCAACAAACGCATGCATTAAAAACGACTTAAATGTTATTAAAAATTATAAAGTATTTATGGGCTTGTAATCATGAAAGTATGCAGTTAAGGATAAGAATGTAAAACCATTGACCTGTAAATTCAAACGAAACAATATACGTACAAGAAACCTATTGTAATTTATTGTTATCAGATTCGTCAGTATTAGTTCTCGGATAATATACATTTTTCGTCGCAATATACCTATATTAATATTGATGATAAAGTCACTGTTTCGAGGCCGACCAGGAATTTATTGTTCGGGTTTGGTCATCGACAATTCCTTTGTCTATAGCGTTTCATCGTGCACTCTTATTCGTCATCATTCTTTTTCTCGTTATTTCTTATCATTCGTATACTTTTAATAGTATTATTATTGTTGAATTGTGTTATAACCAGGGCTCGGAAGTTGTAGCACTAAAAATGTTACTTTTTAGCTCTTAAATATGCACTTAAAAACTCCAAAATATGCGCTATAAATAGCACAAAAAAATCAAAAATAGGCATTTAAATTGAAAAAATTAAATTTATTTTAAAAAGTTAAATGTAATTATACAATTTTATAAAATTGTTGGGCTCATAGACATCAGGGACTGTCT
>NW_021770173.1:12469-13905 GCF_005508785.2 Acyrthosiphon pisum | reverse complement strand
TAAAACATGTAATGAAATACGCTACTCAAATACTTACACTTTTCCATTAAAAAAATAAAGCAGTATATTATAATTTTACAATATAGGTCATCTGAGTAATATGATACATTTATAAGATTATTTTTTTAATAACTCCATTAGTTAATGGATTTTATATATAACAAAAGATGTTGTTACAAATGTTTTTTATTTAATAAAATAATAATAAAAACAAATTTAATGTATTATTATTTATGAAGACATTTTGTAGATTGTAGGTATAAAGTTACGCATAATAGCATACCATTTATTTGGCACGTATTATAATCATGCGTGCTGTTCAACTGCAAATAATCACGTGTGTGAAGTTGGCCCTCCGACTAAATGCTAAAAACTTCAAATATAAATCAATATTTAGCAAGTTATTTGCAAGTAATTGCAAGTCCATTAATACAATTTGCAAGTTAGTAGTTTCGTCAGGAAACAAAAAACAAGAAAGTAAGGGCCAACTTCACGTAGCCCTACCGATTTGCCCTATCGACCCCAAACCTGTACCAAAACGTTCCTCGGTAATTGCAATTAATTGCAAGTCCATTCTTAGAATTTGCAAGTCATCCCCCGACCCAACAGGGGTAGTTTTTCACCGTGAAGTTGGCCCTACCGATTTGCCCTATCGACCCCAAACCTGTACCAAAACGTTCCTCGGTAATTGCAATTAATTGCAAGTCCATTCTTAGAATTTGCAAGTCATCCCCCGACCCAACAGGGGTAGTTTTTCACCGTGAAGTTGGCCCTACCGATTTGCCCTAGCGACCCCAAACCTGTACCAAAACGTTCCTTGGTAATTGCAATTAATCGCAAGTCCATTCTTAGAATTTGCAAGTCATCCCCCGACCCAACAGGGGTAGTTTTTTACCGTGAAGTTGGCCCTACCGATTTGCCCTATCGACCCCAAACCTGTACCAAAACTTTCCTCGGTAATTGCAATTAATTGCAAGTCCATTCTTAGAATTTGCAAGTCATCCCCCGACCAAAAAGTGGTAGTTTTTTACCGTGAAGTTGGCCCTACCGATTTGCCCTATCGACACCAAACCTGTACCAATACGTCCCTCGGTAATTGCAACGTATTCTAATAGAAGCATATTAAGGTAACAAAATATGAAACAATTAATTTTTATTAAATTAAAAATATAAGTATAAAACAGTTAAAGCAAACGAAAAATAATTTGTATCCTATTCACCCCAAATTATACTATAAAAGTAGTTATTTGCGTAATTTTCACATTTTTATGATCAACTTTTAATTAGGTGGGCCTAGTTCAGCTAGACCACCTACTTATCCGATCCCCTCCAAAAATATACAAAAAAATAGCAATTAATTAGCAAGTAATAGCAAGGTGGTTTTCAAAAATAGCAAGTCAAGTTACTATTAGCAAATCAAATTTTGCACCAGGTGG
>NW_021770173.1:5215-12419 GCF_005508785.2 Acyrthosiphon pisum | reverse complement strand
TTCTAAGCAGACTTGAAATTATAATTGAAAGGTTTTATTATACTTCATTACTTGATAAGATATTTGAATGTGTGATACAAATAAGAGAAATGTTTTAATAGGTGTGATTTTTTAATTTGATTCTACAAATGACAAGCTATAAGGAACCTAGAAGTTAGAACAAAATTAGAACAGTTTAAACTTTAAAGATATGTAGTACATTCATCACTAGACTATCTTTCTTTTGATGCAAACCTCTTCCTTGTTCGATTTTTTTCTTTTGTAGCATTTTATTAATAACAATGGAATATTACTTAATAGTCTTATAAACAAAGTATATATTTACCTATAATAAAAAAGGATAATACATTCACTATTAAGTATTTTCACACTTGACATTTTTTTTGTGTATTTAAGCACAAATTTATGATCATTGAAAATGATAAAAATTAAAAACATACAACAGAAAAAAATTATGCTCCAGTTATAATAATCATTAAGTATAATTATTGTTTAACACCAAAGTCTCAATTATGAATTAATATTCAATTTTTTTAATTTTTATTCAATCACCTTCTTTATTAAATTATTATATATATTTTTAACATGATTTTTTAAATAGTTCATTACATATTATAATTATTATAGCCTCCAAAAGTTCGTCATCTAAAGATACACGCAAATCAAAAGCCCAATTTAAAGCCCGTGCTATTTTAAGTTTTTCCTGGTATTGTACGTGTATAAATAATTGGCTCTCAGTAATTATATGATTTTCTTATTATTTATTGTTGGATTATTCATTATACTATTTAAAATTTAATACTATTCAATAAAATATGAATAGACATATACGGACCGTCGCGGTCGTCCGTCAAATAATCTAATGTTGTTGTCAAATGTCAAATGTAATGTGGTGCCCAATAAATAACTATAATATAATAATAAATTATATTAACAAACATTATATTATTATTGAGTTATAACTTATAAGACAATACGGGACAACTAGTACCAAAAATCGCGACACATGAATAATTCCCCTGGGCAAGTAACGAACGGTCTAGGATTGAAACTTGAAAGATACAAATATAGCGCATTCGAGTATTTTCAGGGTCCTGTGGCTGTATCATCTATACAATTATTATTGTTTCTCCCCTATTTTCATATATAGTATTTGCTAGTAACTATAATTTATATCATTATATTACTTAAAGCAACTAATAATTTGGCGAATAATGAAATGGTTATCAACATTTTAATCTTGATCTCAATTTTATTATGAGTATTAATTATGCGTATTAATGGAATTCACGTATTTAAAAACACGTCAATTGAAAAAAAAAAATAACGGTTTCCAATTTTTTTAGATTTCGGTTTTGAATTTAATACCGGTTTCCAATTTTTTACGGTTTCGGTTTTAACTTTAATACCGGTATCTAATTTTTTTCAGTTTTCTGTTTTGAAATTATAATACCGGTATCCAATTTTTTCCGGTTTCAGTTTTGATTACGTTTTCGGTTTCGGTTTTAAAACAGTTTATACTGGTTTCTGAAATCGGTTTTGAAAACGGTTTCAAGCCCTAAAAATTCCTAATAATTTTCAAAAGCGCCGGGAAAAACCAAAAAAAAAATTTAGGAAAACGGGAATTCTTACGCAAAATTGGTTTCCGAGCAAATCGATTTTGGTTTTGGTGTAATTCTAAAACAAACAACCAATCATACTTGACATTTTTACTCAACATTTATATGAGAATTTGATATACACCATAAAATATTCAAAATATTTTGAATTGTTTTGAGCTGTTAAGTCCTTAATATAAATATAAATTTAATATAAATATAAATTTTCAATGTTCAATTTCTAATTTTTTTTTACTTTTTTTTCTATGAATGTCAATAAAATTTTATTTGTTAGATAAACATGTTTGAAAATTTAAGATAAGGCTTCTTATATATATCTACAATGACTTTCAAAAGTTATTAAAAATCCATAGTCACAATTTTTTTTTTATAAGCATTTAAACTTCAAATCTTTACAAAATACGTAAAAATCACAAAAATGTTAGAAATAATGAGTTAGAAATACATAAAAAGTTTTCATTTTAAATTTAAAATTCAATATAATTAATCCACGAGACCAGGTTGTTTAGATCGATCGCAGACAAGTTTCTTTTATCAATAATTTATATTATGTAATTTTAATTGACAGTGATCTCTTATACATGTCTGCCTTTTTACCATGTTCAATAAGCTAGAATACAGAGTTTCATGTAGGTACCACGATAACCAGTATTGTAAACACCTACACAACTATTATGACGATTTGAGTTACAAATTTGAACAAATTTTTTGCATTTACACCGATTAGTATTACATAATAAATAATAATACAGAAGTAATAACGGACTACGCGACGTCAGGACAATATTATAATCATTCGATTTCGAATAGGTATACTCTATTCAAAATGAGATCATTACTCGGCGGCCTAGTTGTGCGCATGGGCATGGAATTGTTCCACGGCAGTGCCCAACGCGTCGCCGTAGTGGAAACGGCGCCTGACCATTAGTCTGACCACCGCCCGACGAAAACTGGTCGCCGCACAGTAATGATCTCATTTTGAACAGAGTATAGAGGTTTTATGGTTAGATAATGAAATATTATCTAGATTACCTATACTGTTTGCGATTATAGTGTTCGCGCAAATGCGCAATATACTATGTGATCACTAATATTTGTCGTTGAAATTTAAAATTATGGATCGGTTCGTATTATCGGCAGCCGTCATCACGTATATTGCGTACAATTAGATAGGTACCAATCTCGTAACTCGTAAGTCGTAGTATCAAACGAATAAAATATGTAAGAATAGTTTTGTAGTGTTATTGTTACGTATAAATACTATTCGACATAAATGTGTGCTGTAATTGATTCAATTTGCTCACTTGAATCCGGGTGGGGTACACTTTGCCCGGGTAATCTCGTACAATGCCTGGCCAATGTATGAAAATTTAATTTATTTTCATTCTTACATTGTCCAAAATGTTCGGGCATTGTACACAGTGCCTGGGCATTACATAACAATGCTCGGGTTTCCTGATTTGCCGGTAACATATATATATATAAATAGGGTTCTTTTCCTATAAATATCGATAAAATGAAACAGATTTTTTTATGATCGTTATTTTACTAGGTGTGCAAAAATGTTTCTCCCATTTACAAATTATCTAATATATTTATATTTTATGTATTTTTTAAGGGCTGACAAATAAAATAATCGGAATGGGGATGCGCCCACTTTACCATTTACATAATATTACTAACGCTGTATATAGTAACGGTATTTTTTAAGTGCATAATGGGGTATATGGGCCCAGTGGCATAGCCAGAATTATGAAATGGGGGGTGTTTTAAATATAGATTAAAACCAAGTTTTTACAGTTTTCATATATAAATAAACGTAGGGTTCAGGACTTAACTTGTTGCACTAAAAATTATCGAAATAAGCAGTCAAAATTCTCAAAATATGCTCAAATATATGTACTATGTAGCAACATTTTTATATTATTTTTGAAAAATCATAAAACATATTGCAATTTAGGTAATAAAAAACTAAAAAATAAGTAGGTATATAAAAATCTGATTAATAAATAAGTAATAATGAATAACGTGATATGCGAATATTACGTATCTACTGATGTTCATTTATTCGTACAATTTACAATCTAGATGTCAATTATAGTTTAAATACAGTTTTATCACAAAGAGACTTATGAAATCTTACATATTCAACCATAGGGCCAACTGTAGTCAAGCTCCCCCAACAACTTTAAAAGCCCTCCACCCTTTTTACTTAAAAATGTATTTAAAATTTACTTAATTTTTTTATATTCAATTTTATAATAGTATGGTATTAGGCTTCGGCCTCCCCAAATCTCAAAATGATCGCCTATTGTACCTAACCAAATATAATATTTTTTAAGATATTTTTCTATGTTATCCAAATATAATTTTTCCCGACAATTGTACATTTAAGTTAAAAAATACACAAATATGCAAATTCAAACTTTGTATTTATTTCCGCCATTTCATAAGAAAAATGTATAACTTGCAAGCACTCGGATTATATTAATAATATATTTATTAGGAGGGAAAATATCAATGGTTGGGGGGGGGGGGTAAACAACCAAAACCCCCCTGGCTTTGCCACTGCGTGGGCCCTATAATATTTACTTGCACACCCATCAATATACATACCAAATTGCTGCACTGGGTAGATGTAGTGTAGTAATGGATGAGTTATATTTGAATTTAACGTTATAAAATCGTTGTGTAGGTATGAAAAAATATATTTTTCTCGTGTTAATAGATACATGCGTAAGTAGGTATATAATATAAAGTATAGATACAGTCAAGATATAAATTAAATTTTATTCTTGTTGACCACCTAATTTCTTTTAATTTTTTAATTTACATTCTTAAACTATATTTGAAAAATTTATCAAAGTTGGCAAAGTTATTCGTTTATTACAACAGTTTTTTTTATGTATTTCTAAATTGTTGTAATCAGAGCAAACGGTTTTCCGTTATACCTATTTCCATAGGTAGGTACCTACTGTTGCATAGGTTTTGTTATTTAGTATTTCAGTAGGTTCTTTTCGTA
This sequence comes from Acyrthosiphon pisum, assembly GCF_005508785.2. Lineage (NCBI taxonomy): Eukaryota > Metazoa > Arthropoda > Insecta > Hemiptera > Aphididae > Acyrthosiphon > Acyrthosiphon pisum. The sequence continues at coordinate 7,778 of NW_021770173.1, read as the reverse complement.
AAATTTTACTGGAAAAAATATAACTTTTCCTAACCATATACTTACAAATTGTATGTAATATATTTTATGAGTACAATATATTTGCTCATGTCCCTTGAGAAAAACGTGTATAAAAGGTAAGATATTCGTATGATATAAGAATGTATGAAATTGTATAGGTATATATTATAAATATTACATTTTATGTATCTATTTACCTCATGCAGAATCATGAAATGTATACCGGATAAATCTGTGATTTTCAGTACAAAGTTCATCATTACTTACCTAAGTGTAGACAATAGGCATCTCTCAAAATTTGGCTTTTTGAGATAATAACATCATACAAATTATTTTTTTTCATTTTATATACTGTTAAAACGACACAACTCTAAACAGTATTTATCTATGTGTTTTGATGACTTGTGTCGCTATAGAATATATTAAACCAAAATGAAATTTTTCGTAAAAACTGGCATAACTCAAATTTCAACCATATGATACTTGCTATTTTTGCTGTGCTCGTGGCCTGTTTATTAGGTTTTACTTTGATTATTCACTTCTCCAATATCTACTGATTAAATTTTTGTGATGCGTTATAATCTATAATAATAGTATAACGACAGTATCAATAGTTAGTTTCAATCGTGTGTATGTATAGTAGTTGTTTGTACCTAAGAGCTGTAGTTACCGCCGTTAGTTTTTTTTTTAGTGATTTGTAATTTAATTAAAATATTATAGTAATTTTTTTACTCAAATATGGCATCTAAAAATGTTAATGAGTATCTTGAAGAAGAGTTAGTTAGTAGTGATTTTGAGGACAGCGCTAGTTCTGAATGGGAACCGTATAAAACAAAATATGGTAAAATTCTCGAATATGATACGGATGACGAAGAAACTAATCATAAAATTATTACAAGTAGTCACATCAATATTAAGTTAAACCATAATAATATCAATACAGACATAAGTGTAATTTCTATCTATATTCGTCATCTTCATATTCGGATTCTGGAGTAGAGGTTCATAAACGAAAAAAAAAAAGAATGAAGAAACATGGGAAAAAAATAAAAAGACGATAAAATAGAAATTCTGGAGCGCAATATAACAGCGTCAATGGGAAAATTATTGAAGATAAAACTATAAAAGAACCTTGTAGTTCAAAATATCGATCTAACTGTACAAAAAAATTATCCGAAGACGAGAGAAATTAAATTTTTAAGGAATATTGAAAGTTAGGAAACTTATCAAGACAACGGGAATTTATAAGTCAGCATGTCACCGACATAACATCATTATCCTAAATAAAATTGTTACCGTTCTTTAAATTACAGATATAGTTTTAATATTAATAGTCTTCTAGTACAAGTATGTAAAACCTATTTTAAAAATACTTTAAATATTACAGTTGGTATAAATTCGGAAACTATTGATCGATTGGTTAGTTTTTTATTTACATTCTCTCTATCATTCTCAATCTCTCTCCTGAAAAAATACCGGTTTTGACATGTGTCATTATAGTCGCCGGGGTGCGGCGACTATAATTAAATCTAATAACAATAATTAGATTCTAATTATTGTTATTTCGACAATTTGTTTATTTATTGTATTAACCACTTTAAAATCAAAAAATCAAACAAAAAGTTATTCGTTGCATTCTATGTTGGTACAATTATTTTTTTTACCAAATTACATCAATTATACAATTCGTTCATTTAGTGTGAATTCTTGGGAACGGCTAACCTTGAGGCATATAATTCGTAGCCGGATCCTTTTGTCACCATTCCATTATAGTGTAATTACTAATTAGACACATAATCTTATAAGAATACCAGGCATACTTGACACATGCGATACTAAGTTACTATGGTTTATTGTATTTTTACACTAAAACGAAATTAATCATTTAAAATTCCAATCTTCTAAATTCTAATTACCGACGCTATTTCATGGGTGTGTCACTGTCTAGAACTTGTGTCACATGGGTGTGGCTGTCTAGAGCTCAAGACAGATAATAGGTACATAAAATATGTTATACCATCGATTGTTTGTAATTTCTTGTCATGTCATTATTTTTTTTTTTTAGATCTTCAGTTTGTTTTTGAGCATGTTAGCAGACGTTTATTCAAATTATATTCAAGCTGATGCTTATTAATGTTTTCAGTAACACTAATATCAGCTTGTATTACTTTTTCATTTGTTAAATCCTAGAGTTATTTAATATATCGTAATAGGTATATTTTATGTGTTAAATAAAATTATCAATATTAAGATTAATGTGACAAAGCACATGTTGTTCAGACAACCCTTCTTCACTTAACAAAGTTATAAGCTCATTGTTGTCTTTTATTTTTATACCTAAAGAATGTGAACTTAAAGATGTTATATTTTGAGATCATAATAATATTATTCCTTCTTTTATACTTAAATTTAGAGACGGTATTGCAAGAAATAAAGTTAAATACCAGTATAACTAAATATACAAAAATACCTAACAAATGAAAAATAAAAAAATTATGCTAGTTCAATGTATGAAAAGAATATCAGATTGACTTAAGTCTGAAAATTCCAAAAAAGTGTATTT